>NC_135497.1:203630167-203901746 GCF_052857255.1 Amblyomma americanum | reverse complement strand
CATGATGGCCTCGCATTCATTAAACGCATTCCATCGATTGCTTAAGATTAAACTGAGAGCAAGCACGAAACGCGGATTTGCTCCTCATTGTTCTCGCTTCCCATCAGTACACACGATTAGAAGTAAACATTCATACCTAGGTTATCACACGGTTAATGAAATTTAAGAGCACGAAAAAAACGCGCAGGGCCGCAGCTTTATCACTCAAAATTCAAGCGACAGTGACTGGCAAACTGAAAATTGCTGTGCCTCGCTGATGTGCATTGATTAATGCATAAAGAGAAAACAGTGCCCTTCTACTTTTGTTAATTCTCCCGTTGTACAAGACTCTTCGTCATCAACGCCAACGATTTTCAATTCTCTTCAAAAATTCTTTCCGCTTTCACCCCTCAGTTTTATACGGGGTGAATTTTTTAACCTTTAGAGATATTCTTTGTTAATAAACTGTGAGAGATACGTCGGTCATGTGTTGAGTGGGATTGTGCAGCAAGGCGGACATTATGTACCTCATATGGAAAACATAATTACACAAGTAGCGTATAAACATTTTAGTTTTGATTTCAGGGTACAAGGTTATATTGCGATAGTGATGGCAATCAACGTCGAAGGTGAGCCCTGTTAAGTTTTCTTGATCGGTAGTATCGTTCGATATATCTAACGTCAAAAATACGCATTTGAAAGCCTGCTGAGTTAGCTTCTCCGCATTACCTAATTATAAAATGGCGTCGCTGCACGTGGTATCTTCGTCGAAATGAAGTTAACTACGTGTAAATTATCAAATACACCAACTGCACCTGTATTTGGTACATAAGATGTGCGAAAGCCGCCATTTTATATATATGCAATGCAGTAAAGCCAACACAACAGCCTTATAACGCGTATTTTTGACGTTCGATGTTCGAAGCACATTGCCGATTAAGAAAATTCAAAATGCAGCTTACCATCGATGTTGATGGCCATAAATTCTGCAATATAACCTTGCCGCCCAAAATATATAAAAAAAAAGTTTATTCGTTAATTTTATTTAATATTCTTCTAATTTTTATCATTAAGAGACCTGATGTCCACCTTGTTCTACCATCCAGCTCTAGAGACCGCACCGACGTATACCTCACAGTGTTTGTAATAAAAAACCTATAAAGTTTAAAAAAAATTCCCCTGTATGTGTCTTCGGGAGCATACGCAGGAACTCGATTCACGCCAGCCTAGTGGCGCTAGCATGGTGAACAGCACTTCGTGCCATGGCCAGCCGTGTCATCCCCCCCCCCCTCCCCGCCCATATTTTCCTTTCCACATCTTAATTCTCTGCTTCGCAGTGCAGCACTCTCTGTACCACACGAGAGGTATTTCAGTGAAAACGACGTTCCGTGCCGGTGTGTGCGCAGGCGCATCCGCAGAGACAATGGCAAGCGGCGCCCAGCACGAAAATTTTTGCCCGCACCTATCGTAGTGCCGCTACCCTCGCGAACCAAAAAGTACCTACCGGATGCTAAGCTGGAAAAGCATCAGGTGCGTGCTGCGCATGACTACGCGAATAACTTCAGTCGCAGGGCGGGCGCACGGTGTCGAAGAATCGACCGTCACCCCACAAAGCAAACCGAAAGTGTCATGTAAGCGGAAAGGACTTTTTTTCAGCAATTCCGACCAGGCGAGATGGACACCACATGCCCCGGATAATCATCATGAGCAGCCCAACTACGTCTTCTGCAGGATAGAGGGCCCTCCCATATTCTCCAAATAACCCTGCCATGTGTGCCAGCTGGGCCACCTTATTCTGCAAAATTTATAACCTCATATCCTCCTACCTGGCGCTCCCCCCCCCCCCCCCCCCCCGGTATCGTAAGTCCCTTCTAGGCCGTGAGTCTCCTACGCCTACATGTAAGGAAGAGGTGAGCAGATAAGGGAAGGGAAAAGAGGGACTCGTTACGACATGCATGCAGGAACCCAACAGTCACCGAAACGAAAATGCATAGGGTTATTTTTTCCAGTTTGTGGTGTTAATCATTGGGAGATTAATAGGGTGGATATTTAAAGATAACTCTCCAGTCCAGTCTGTGCAGTCTTATGCTTTCTGGAGTATTTATGTGTAGTGTTCACTAGCGCCACCCTCTTCCATAGCAGCGAACGTGCCACGCAGAAACGTGTTTTGAACGGCGAGGGCGGAGGCAGTGCGAGAACCATTCGCTGCTGCTTCGCCGCAGGGCACTATTGAGACGCAGCGAAGCGTGCGCGATTCCGATTCCGATTTTTGCAGGCATAACGAAACTTTTGGTGGGAGATGATGGTTCGGAAGCTGGGACGCCTGTGAGTGAGGGTTGGTGGTTTTTCGAGAGCCAACCACTTAGTTTAAGGCCATCGTCTGTTAGTGCAGCAAAATTAAAAACAAGTTTAGTGGGCAGAGATTGGGTTGTCACGTTGCCCTTGTGGGTGGAGAGCGTTTCCGAAAGGCCTGTATCACCTTTGTGGCGCCGCATAGTATTACTACGTGCTCCACACACAAACTATGCTTTCTGCCTTCTAAAATTTTCGCCGGTACGACCAAGTTGCATTTAACGAAAACCCTGAAACACCTCTCTCTTGTTTTTTTCTTATTTTTTGTCTTTTCTTCTCTTTTTGTGCACTGTTCGGTCAGATTCTCTCATTTTTTGTCTAAGCATGTGGAACGCATCCATTGGCCGGTCTTTTTGTGCAAGAGGTGAGGGAAGCGCGTTGACAAGTGCGTTGCCAGGGAAAAGATGAAAAAAAAAGTGATAAGTTTGGTTTTAACGCTGTTAAACTTGCGAAAGCGCACTCCAAGAAAAAAGGGTGTGAGAAAGGGGTGAAAAGGACATAACATGAACTTTTACACGTTTTAGAGGACCCTAGGAATAACTTTGCACCGGTTAAAAGCACGCTCCTGATCACTTACCCCCTTTTAGAAAACTTGATGATGATGATGATGATGATGATGATGATGGCCTCTGGCTGCCATGGTGGGGGAAAGGCCAAGGTACATTGTTGATACAAACGCACACATGGGTAAGGAGTGGAGTAATTGGATAATTTTTGTGAAGAAGACGCAAATTTGGATGAAAAAAGTTGAAAAAGGAGGAAATTAAAAAGCTGTGAATTCATATTTTAGCGTAAGAATCGACCTGATGCAATCGACCCGTGAATAAAATCGCACACAGGTTTCAAGGCATATCCCTTGGCGCTTGCCCGAAAGGAGAGTAGGATCGGAATAGATAGAGGGAGCCCCAGTCGAGCGAGGGGGATCTCCAAGTATGTTCTACGGAGAAAAGCTAGCCGCCGGCAAAAGAGGGATGGATAAGTGATCAATTGACTCGATTTCTCCACAAGACTAACAAATGTTGGTCAGCGATAACCATGATCGACAAAAATAGAGATTGAGTCGCGGTATTCTGCAACGGAAGAGGGTCATGGACACCCCACATTTCCTCGAACTGCACATCCGCACACTCCAAGGAAATTCCAGGTGTTGAAAATCCGCTACAGCAAGGAGAGGATCATGGCTCAAGTAGTGGAGGCGCTGGAACCGCTGGCAGCCTGCTGCAGTCAAGAAGACAGTATTAGGGACGAATGGGACAATAGGTCCCCCAAGGGCGGAATTAGCTAAAAAATCAGCCCTCTCATTAGAAACAATGCCACAGCGCCCAGGCACCCAGTGAAAACGAACTTCTGTAATATGCGGTGGAAGAAAAAATTGAAGGCAACGGCTCATAGGTGTATCCCTCGATTTTTCGAGTGCTGTCAAGACGGAAAGGCTGTCTGAAAGTATAATAACCTGAGAGATATTGCAGGGAATCCTGATTAAGGCCAACTCAATGGCCAGAAACTCGACGACAAAAATAGGGGTATAGTCAGGGGCCCGAAGTGAGTAACTCCAATCAAGAGCCATTGAGTAAATGCCAATGGCTGCCTTTTCATTTTGCTGGGAGGCTTCCATAAAAACGGCAATATGGTCAGGAAAATTATCCAGATACTTCTCAATAAGCCCTTTAGTACACTGGGAGACAGATTTTTTGCATTCCCCGGGAGGATGTCATCAAAGGAGACCACAGTGTCAGCGCGGCGGGGGATAACTGGCGCAATCAATAAACGAATGTTCAAACTTTGCTACATCTCACATTTCTCATTTCACACTTGCAAACAGAGTCCTGTACTAAGGGCTGGACAGGAAAGGGGAAAAGGAAGGCGCTTTTGGCCACGGTAGACTGCAGCAGTTAGTACAAATAGTTTTCTTTTGTCGCGACTACGCTGCTCCAAATTTTTAAACGACGAAGGCGGACAAGAGCCTTTCCCTCCGAAACCAGAGAAGCTCGCGGAGAAGCGCGCATTCCGCGTCTGCTGCATATGCCATGACTCAAGTAAGAGCCTTCTGCGCGGGCGCGGCTCGGTGTCTGGCGCAATAGTTCTCTCGAAGTCAGTCTTGTGTTAACAAGCTTCATAGTATTCCGCCACAGCGCTTGGTTCCCAGTTCCTTGTTTCACATCCGCTTTGTGCTGCTTCATTCTTTCGTGAAGTTCTTGGTTTTGCCAATGTACGACGGTGCGCACTATTTGGCTGGACACCCAGCCGCGCCCGCGCAGACGGTTCTTATTTGAGTCATGAGTCAGACGCAGGGCTATGTTAACCGCTCCCTAGCAACTTTTCCCCCATTCTTACATCGACGATCTATGTTCAGTGACCCGGCGGATCACTAATCGTAGTCTTAAAAAGGCAGGCTGTGACTCCCTCGCTGTCACATGTGATGAAGGAAGCGAGTAGCGTCCGAAACGCACTCTTTTTCTTCCATTTTTTATTTTTGCTTTGCGTTATCTGTAACTGAAATACGAAGTAAGGGTCTCGATCACTAAATCTTTTGAAATCACTTCGCCAATCTCCCATTGTCTGAACCACTACGGACGGGGCTGCTGGCTTCCTTAGTCTTTTTTTTAACGAGACAGCGTTTAGGGCCCCGTGACGCAGAAAAGCCGGTGTCTTCGACGTCGGTGGCGTTGGCCGTGAGCGAAAAATCCCAGAAGCATTAATAAATAAAACCTAGTAGTATATTGGCCGAGTTGGGGAATCGAACCAGGGCCTCCGGAGTGCGATACAAGTTCGCTAACCACACCGTCACGCCAGCTCGATGGTTTGGAATGAACAAAGGCGCGCCTATACTTCGTCTCACAAGATGTTTGCAGCACTACGGAAGGTAGAGCTCTCTCGTCCAATCAGGGCTGCAGAAACGCAGAAAATAGTCCCTCGAATATTTGAGGAGTGTATGACTATTAATCAGAACAATAAGCATTGCAACTAAAAACATGATTTGGACAGGTATATTTAAATGGTAGGGAGTGTTTCAATCACTGGTGAAATTACCAGACAAAGCCCGTACGGACACAGCTCTGCGGAGGCCTGCTGCGAGGTAGTGATGCGTCGCCACTTTCCAACATGGCGTCGGACGAGTCTGTTGTGTCTCCTGTGTGGTCTACACCGACAGTGCGCTGTTTCCCCAAGCAGGCGAAGCAGGTGGCTTTAAATGTTCTTGAAGCGCTTCGCGTCGAGTGCGGGGGCAGTTGGAGTACAAATGCGCTCATCAAGAGGACGGCAAAACTCACGCAGGTGAGCGAGCGAACGCTTTACAAGTGGACAACGGAGACGTTGAACGCGGGCCGAGTGTTGTCACCGAAGAAGCGTGCTGGCGGAAGAGGCCGCGAGCGGACGAAGAAGCTGGACGATTTTGACCTGAGCGTGTTGCGAAGGGTGGTACACACCTTTTTCCAGAGAGGGGAAATTCCAACTATCGCGAAGGTGGTTGCGCATTTCGAAGAGGACGAAACACTACCAACCGTGTCCGCAGCGACAATGCAGAGGATGTTGAAGAAACTTGGCTTCCGATATAAGAAGCGCTCTCGGAATGCGATGTTAATCGAAGCGATGCACATTGTGCAGTGTCGCCGCCGGTACCTGCGCCAGATAGCGGAGCTGCGACGCCAGGGTAGGCCTATTTTCTTCACCGACGAAACGTGGGTTAACGCCGGCCACACGCGAAGTCGAGTGTGGACTGACTGCACCATCCAATCTGCACACCAAGCGCATCGATCCGGACTGTCGACTGGTCTACAAAACCCCAGTGGCAAAGGTGGCAGGCTTATTGTGACTCATTGCGGTAGTGAGCAAGGTTTTGTCGAAGGCGCAGCGGAAGTTTTCCGAGCGAAGAAAAACTCGGGCGATTACCACGAGGAAATGAACGGGGAACACTACGAAAACTGGTTCTCCAGGAGACTTCTCCCACTACTACCACCCGGCAGCGTTATAGTGATGGACAACGCGCCATATCATTCTGTGAAGCAGGATAAAGGGCCGCGGATGAGTAGCCTCAAAAAGGACATACAGGCTTGGCTGTCCGGAAAAGGTGTCGCGTGGAGCAGCGGCATGGTGAAGGCCGAGCTCATGCAGCTTGTCAGCAATGTGAACACAGGTGGGGAGCAATACCGTGTCGACTGCATTGCTAAAGCTGCTGGCCATCTCGTTGTGCGCCTGCCACCGTACCACTGCCAACTGAACCCGATAGAGCTTGTCTGGAGCGACGTCAAGGGTTTCGTGGCCAGCCAAAACAAGACGTTTAAGCTCCAAGACGTCGAGCCTCTGGTTTGGCAAGGCATCACGCAAGTGACTGTTGAGAAATGGAAGAATTACGTGCAGCATATTATCAGTGAGGAAGATGTGATGAGAAAACTGGACCACATCATCGACGATGTTGTTGACCAGGGACCGGCCATTGTTGTCAACCTGGAGGACGACACAACCAGCAGTGCTGAATTCAGTTGTTATGAGGACGATGAGATGATCGAACCCGTTTAACGTGCGTTGCCTCTCGCGCAGCACATGGGCTTGTTTTGCATTTCGCCACCATCGACACTCGGCTGCCTCCGCACGCTGGAGTAAATAAATTTATATGCACATGACACGATTACTGAAATTTACTGCGACGCGACAACAGAGGAACTGATGAGAACAGTACCCTGGTTGTCTCACATATATCGGTGGACACCCGAACCGCGCAGTAAAGGAAGGGATAAAGGAGGGAGGGAAAGAAGAAAGACAATATCTCGGTGGACACCCGAACCGCATCGTAAAGGAAGAGATAAAGGAGGGAAAGAAGCGAGAGAAAACTGAAAATTGAAAGTTCGATTTTGAGGAAAGGCGCGGCGCTGCGCGGTGGAACACCTGTGGCTCGGTGCTACTATAAATAGAGGTAGAAAGAAGCCACCTGGACATCAGGTGGATCGAGCCCCAGGCGCGTAGGAACACACTAATGTAGTGCGCGCCATCCTGATTGGACGAGAGAGCTGTACCTTTCGTAGTGCTGCAAACATCTTGTGAGACGGAGTATAGTGAATACGGTGTCGTCTTAGAAGGGCGCTTTTCCTTGACTTACGGCGCGGTTTGGGTGTCGACCGAGATATGCGAGACAGGCGTCATTTCCTTTCCTTAAAACTGATTTTATTTTCACTTTCCTTGCGTTACGGCGTGGTTCGGGTGAAAAAAATGAAAATTGGTTTTTAGGGAAAGGAAATGGCGCAGTATCTGTCTCACAAATCGCCGGACACCCGAACCGCGCCGCAAAGGCCGATTCACACGACGGACCGGTCGCCCGCGGACCGCGCATCACGTGCTCGTGTGCCCCCAAATTGAGACGCACGCTGTCGGCCCGCGGACTGGACAACCAAGGAAGTTCAAGTGCCTCTCCCCTCGCGAGAATTAGCGGCGGCCCGCGATGATGCGCGCGCTAGCTCTGGCAACCACCGCTTTTGCTAATATTTCGGCTGCCGCATTTCGCTGAGTGACGTTGAGCTGGCGCGCTGTTTTGACAAGCTGCACTGCGTTCGCTACCATGACAAAGCGATCGACGGGGCTAGCAAGACGGCCCATCCCTTATAAAAATGGCTATCACCTTTCTTTTGAATTTGTATTAACGTTCTACGTACACTAATAACCGTGTAATTACTTTTACATCCTCTCAACAGTTGTTGATAGAAAGTTGGTTGAAAGTTATTTCTTTGTATATACTCCTGTGAGTAGAAAGTTACTAGAAAATAGTTTTTACATTCTATGGATCTTTGTGAAAAGAAAAGGTAGTGGGACGTCACTTACCTGTATATTATGCGCTCAATAGAAAGTTGCTATAAAATACTGGTGCAGTCCGACACATCGAGAGAAATGAGTGAGAAACTGCATGGGGTTCGAGGTGATTAAATCTCTTGTTCGCATAACCGTGACATCTCACTTGAGTGCCCAGTAAAATCTCTTGCAGCTAGTTAACAATTTCCTTATGTCGAAAACCATCCAGCGTTTTTCGCAGCAAATTCAGTGGGAATCAAGTCAGGGTATAGAAACGTGTTTTCAAAACTGAAGATATTCTATTTTAATAAATTTTTCTTATTGCTTTCTATGCACTGTTGTGAGAAAAACATACTAAAACCGAAAAAACACGTTTGGTCATGCGACTAAAAGCCTAAAATAATCATGTACTATAGCCGAACACTTCAGAACTAATAAAGCAACCTTGAACACGAAATAAAAATTAGCCATCACATTCTGTTAGTTTAGCATATTTTGTTAGCACTTGTTGATAGGAAGTTGGTAAAATTTTTGTTAGTGTTTTCTATGTACTGTTGTCAGTAGAAATATGCTAGGAACCGAAAATTTTTATCATGCGAACAAATGTCTAAATTAAGTACTGCAGCTTAACAGGACAAAGCAACTAAAGCAACCTTGGACACGAAACAAATATGAGCAGTCACACTCTTTTAGCCGAGCGTATTCTATTAATATTTGTTGATAGGAAGTTGATGCAATTTTCGTACTGCTTTCTATACACTACTGTCAATAGAAATATACTAGAAAAAATTGCTTTTGAGGAAAGGGAATGACGCAGTAACTGGCTCATATATCTCGGTGGACACCCGAATCCGCCGTACGGGAAGGGATAAAGGAGGGAGTGAACGAAGAAAGGAAGAAAGAGGTGCCGTTGCGGAGGCCTCCGGAGCAATTTCGAACCCCTGGAGGTCACTGACGCCACACGGACGCCTTTCGCGTTTCAAAGCGACAGAGGAGCTTCGAGTATCGAAAAAGCTGTAAGAGCTTCGGTCCCATAATCTAGAATGTGAGCAGGAACAGCTTTGAGCACAGCTGAAGCACCGGCGCAGTGCGTCTTCTGCATTTCCAATAGCAGCTCCTTCAATGCAAACACGGTACGAAGATATCTGGCGAGGAAAAATGCGGTGATAATTTTATTTTCTATTTTCCCGTACTGCAATGACTGAGAAAACCGGGAAATAAATGCGGAGTTTTAAACTAAGTAGACGCGCGAAAGCATGTGATTATTCTTCGCCTCTGCTCACTGGCATCTGCATGTGTGTGTGTGTGTGTGTGTGTGTGTGTGTGTGTGTGTGTGTGTGTGTGTGTGTGTGTGTGTGTGTGTGTGTGTGTGTGTGTGTGTGTGTGTGTGTGTGTGTGTGTGTGTGTGTGTGTGTGTGTGTGTGTGTGTGTGTGTGTGTGTGTGTGTGTGTGTGTGTGTGTGTGTGAAGGAAGGAAGCCAACAGTCACCGAAACCAAGGTGCATAACGAAATGTGTTTATAATTTTTTAACTTTGTGGGGCTGACCAATGAGAGAACAATACGTCAATTAATCTGTTGTAAAAGAAGTTATTTATAAAGCAGCAGAAATATAAAAAAAGGAAAAACCGGGAACCAAACAAAGCAACGAGAAAACAACAGCATCATTGCAAAATATTACCATCACTGACATTCTCAAAGTCTTGCGACAGTTTGTTGAGGTCGGAGGGGAAAGTTATTACTTTTGGTCCCAACGTTAGTATGTAGTCCGCCACCCTAATCAGAATTCGGTGCACAGAGCTTTCTGCAACGTCAAACAGTGTTGCTAATTCCCTCATTGATGTTTTGTTTGCTGCATACCTGCGCAGTAACAAAAAAACGAATGAAAACAAAACAATCAAAAGTACAAGACACCTCCGGTCCGTCCCTGTCATTCAAGCGCTACAATTTGCAAGCATGAACCAGCAATCGCGAATTTCAGCGTTAGTGCGGTATGAACGAATGTACGAAATGTACCTGTTACTTTAATTTCTCTCATCGTTGAATGTGCACTGGAAGCATGCATAAATATTCACAAAGCAAATGGGAACAATTAACTCACCAAATGAAGCACAGAATGTGCACTTAACTTGAATTTGCTGGGACGCCGCCCTAGGTATGTGATGGGCAGAAGGCGGAAGTGGCAAAACTGGCAGTTAGCCAGCAAACAACAGATAGTGGCAAGCTGAAGTGCCCCCGGAACAGTAATTTTGCATAATAAAGAAACAGTTACACATCATTCCGTTTAAAAGGCGGCATGCAATTATTAATGCGGTATATGGCATACCTCTTCGGGTAAATACCTATGCACCACGTCTTCAATGAATCCGGTAACTTTCGGGCGTTTCGCAGGAATGCTAAATATGTGCTGGAAAGAAGGCCTAGCAGGCGAATATTTCCGTATCACTTTCGGAGCTTGAATCTTCAATAGAAGATTCTGCACTGCTACTGCTTTCCGACTCGCTGTCGTCAAGCAGAGCGAGCGCCAGTGCGTGATTCACTTTCGAGTCCATACCGCGGCGGGAGAAGCTGATCGTCTGCTACGGAGCGCGGAGAAGAGCCGGCGCGGCGGACGCGACAAGCCGCCGGAAATGAGGGGTGCCACTAGCGCCGCTGAAAATGAACGCCACGCAGACTTCCGGTCGGATCCGCGGATTCCGGCGGACCAGTCCCGACTGCTCCACGGAGCAATCTCGGCTCGGCAACCGCTCCCTGTCTGCGATTGGAAGACGCGATCCGTGGCTCAGATCTGCGTTTGGAACAGAGTTGCTCCGAAAAGAGCAGAAAACGCTGCTCCCGAAGTGCTCCAACGGTGCGATTGGAAGTCACCATAAATTAAGTACTGCAGCTTAACAGGACAAATCAACCAAAACATCCTTGGACACGAAACAAATATCAGCAGTCACAGTCTCTTAGCCGAGCGTATTCTATTATTATTTGTTGATAGGAATTTGATACAATTTTCATACTGCTTTCTATACACTGCTGTCAATAGAAATATACTAGAAAAAAATTGCTTTTGAGGAAAGGGAATGACGCAGTAACTGGCTCGTATATCTCGGTGGACACCCGAACCCGCCGTACGGGAAGGGATAAAGGAGAGAGTGAAAGGAGAAAGGAAGAAGGAGGTGCCGTTGTGGAGGTCTCCGGAGCAATTTCGAATCCCTGGAGGTCACTGACGCCACACGGACGCCTTCTGGGTTTCAAAGCGACAGAGGAGCTTCGAGTATCGATAAAGCTGTAAGAGCTTCGGTCCTACAATCTAGAATGTGAGCAGGAACAGCTTTGAGCACAGCTGAAGCACCGGCGCAGTGCGTCTTCTGCATTTCCAATAGCATCTCCTTCAGTGCAAACACTGTACGTACGAAGATATGTGGCGAGGAAAAATGCGGTGATAATTTTATTTTCTATTTCCCGTACTGCAATGACTTTGAGGAAACCGGGAATTAAATGCGGAGTTTTAAACCAAGTAGACGCGCGAAATCATGTGTTTATTCGCCTCTCCTTACTGGCATCTGCATATGCACACTAACGCGGTTCTCGATCGCTCTTCATCTTCACACCCTCTCTGCTCGGCAGCAGCGGGCGTGACGTCCTCTTCACATTGGCAACACCTGGCTCGACGCTCCTACGAACTAACCTGATCGAGCTTACCCAAGTCACTCCAAGGCTTCACACAAGATAATCTGTGTGTGTGTGTGTGTGTGTGTGTGTGTGTGTGTGTGTGTGTGTGTGTGTGTGTGTGTGTGTGTGTGTGTGTGTGTGTGTGTGTGTGTGTGTGTGTGTGTGTGTGTGTGTGTGTGTGTGTGTGTGTGCGCGCGCGCGCGCGCGCGCGCGCGGTTTGGTTTACTTTGTTTCCATGCCCACACTTCCAACGTGGTAAGCGTTACTTAAATAATGCCTTCCTTTCCCTTGATTCATGATTATACGCACTCCTTCGAATATCAAGAAATACTGTATATTGTGGGGCGGACGTGATGCAGAGCCGAAGACCACGAAAGGCAAAGCCAATAATTAAGGCAGCGAGACTGCCAGCGGGCCTCGCTCGAGTAAAAAGCGTGCAAGACGCTCAATGGCATGATGCACGCGCGCAGAAAACAGAGGCGATGCGGCAGCGCGGGCTTCCACTGTTTCACATGTCGCTCTAGGGCGGCGCGCGGACGCTTGCGTTCTCAAGGTACACACACATTCAGTAAATGGCACAAGGCACGACCGTGCGGCCGCGTTTCGATGGAGGCGAAACGCAAATTCCGGAGCCCTCCGCTACGGCATTTCTTTCTCAATTCTTTTCCACTCCCTCCTTTTTCTTTTTTTCACTCCCTCCTTTATCCCTTCCTTACGGCGCGGTTCGGCTGACCAGCGAGATAAGTAAGACTGTCACTGAGCCATTCGCTTTCCTCAAAACGAATTTTCATTTTCAAGCTGTGCAGCGTACAGCAAGCCACACAATTTGCGGAAATTAAAAACCGAAAAAACTGGAACTGGTCAACATCATCATTCCCGATTATGCGACGCAGTTACAGCGAAATAACTAAAGCCTTAGAATCAGAAATATAGTGCCACCGTGCAGCGACCGCGGCTCTCCGCCTGAGCCACATGGCTTGAACTCAGCTGAGTCGCCTGCAGCTACCTCGCGCCCAGAGCTTAGAAAGCTTTCGTTCGCAGCGCCGCCAGGAACAGGTGGTTGCGAGTAGCCACAATTTTTTTTACTACATCACTAATGATCAACTGCCTTCGTAAATAAAACAAAATTTGGCGCCGTTTATTGCATGACGCTTGTGGCAAAAATAACGTTACCAGTTTTATTTTAAAGCGTTTAACGTTACGCGACTTTAGCGCCGTCTTTTCTTTCGCTGGTGGTCGGGTTGAGCGCCCCATGCGTGCTATCGGCCGTGTCCTACACCATCTCTTTTAGTACGCTGTAACGCAGTCTTCGTGTCGAGTTTGGGCGGTTGTAGCTGTGGTGGCTTTCTTCAGCTTGTTTTTATTGAATGTGCGGCATCGTTGGTGTTGTGGTAGTGTTACTGCAATCGGAAGCTGACAGATGGCCCCTGCGCTTCGGAAGACGTTCTTACGCGCATGGAGCTCTCAAAAAGTGCTCTGACGTACCGCACCCAACACCACGCCGGCGCGGCCGGCCTCCGACGCCTGATAGAAGAAACGGCTTACCGTGATTGCTGACGAATGTAAGTACTGAAATGTAAAATGACTTTTGTGGTGTGTCGTCGGGATGCATGAGGGTTCTGAATGCATTCAGGCTTGGTCTTTAGGTCTTGTTCGCCGTGAGGTGCGAAATGCGAGCACGACACTATCGCTTGCAGAGAGGAGGTGTTTTGACACGCTTGTGTGCCAGCTATGCGGCTTTTAGATTCACCCCCTTGCGCTCTTTGCGTAAGCACCGTTGCGAATAAGTTATGTGATAGAATTTGGCTGCACGCTGAGAACTGTGAAGCGCCGCTTGACTCGTTATTGTGACTGAACGGGAGCAGCGCGTAAAAAGTAGACCAGTAGAAGGAAAAGTGCTTGTAGCGGCTTGCGTCTTTTGGTTCTGCTGCATGAGTGTTTACTCGATATGGAACATTGCCCGTTCTATGTCGCAGTCGTATGAAGTGCTACGTTTCTTAATACCTTTGGTCAACGAAAATACGTTTAAAAATAGCAGAACCACTCTGTTGCAGTGCACCTGAGGAAGGTTCTTTGTCGTTTTATTTGAATTACGTTCAATATACTGAATGTCATTCCCCATTTTCAGTCTCAAGCGATAAAATTATAACGTAATTCGCGAATAATAGCTCTAACGAAAATAATACTGGCTTTCTAAGCCATTTTTATGCATACTAATGGATGTATAGGTAATTGCTCATTAGCCTCCACTCCTGAACACATTGGACTGAACCGCTAGAGGCTGTAATGGGATGTTGCTTCTTTGATTATGTTTACGAAAGCATCTCTCTAATTCAGCCTTTCTTCAAATGCGTCCACAGTGAAGGACTGTACAGCTACCCCACCGGTATCATCACGCTGCTGTTGCATCTCCTTTCATCCGTCATTGAGCCAACGCTAGCTCAACCTGAGGTTAATGGCATCATCGACCTGCTGGTGCAGCCTATCAGCCATTGATACCGGATATCAAGCATGTCACCTGTAAAAGAACAGGTATGTGTGGGCATCACAGATAGTTTTTTTTCTTGTCTTTGCTTGTAGCCTGACAAAGCTCTTCTGGCCCAGGATGTATATTTCTCTTTCATTTGTTTCTTTTTCATCTTTTGAAAGAGCATCAAGAAGAAAGGAAAAAGGTATTGCGGGCATCATGAGAGCCCTGTTCTAATCAAACGCATTGTGTTATAGTATGTAATGGTTTTTTTACAGTTTTTATGCTCATGCTTCTGCTTGGGCATCTTGACCACAGTATAGACCAAATAAAAAAATACATGTGCTTCATGACCTTTCTACGGTAGCCTAAAAGCAGCAATTAAATTTCGTAGGTTTACTTCACCAGTACCTACCTGTTGCAAGGCACGGCATGATTGAAGTGGACCAGTGGTGTGATAACTGGCAGACATAGCAGAAGGGGTAATACATTATTGAATATTAGTGTTCAAGTGGAAACGAGAACAGAAAACTGGGCAAGTCGGAATGGATTCATCTTTAAGCAGCGCGAAACAGGACATAGTGGAAGAAACACGAGACGACACGAGCGCTAATTTTTATTTTTGACGTTCTTCAACAGCTGAGCATGGGGTAGGGAGTAAAACAGATCCTCCGCATCCATGCTAAAGGCATAATGTTTCTTGTCCTCCATCTGCGACAGGAAATCAACTACCTCAGTAGAGGTTTTTTTTTGAAGTGATGTTTATTGCCTCAGGGCATCAAAACTGTAAAGTGAAAGATGAGTAAGATGCCTAAATGAATGAAAAAAAGTTGAGCTGATCTGATGAAATCAAGAAGTGAACGATGATATGGACCCTGTGTCCATGCAATATATGAATCAGGATTGTCCGGTGAGAGTCCCACTGACGCCAGGTGCCGAATTCTCGTCGGCTTCAGCGCCGGGCAGTCCCACAACAGGTGGTGGATATCCGCCTCACAGTCTCTGTTCTTGCAGACTGGGCACCCTGGGCGGGGATATAAATATTTGAAATGCAGCCACTTGCGTGTCACAGCTGGAGTTAGGGCAACCCCGACCCGTATCCTCCGAAGCCCAACCTCCTCTGCACGGGTAAGACCACGGGGGAGGGTTACCGCACACGGATGGATTAGAGCACGTGTGAGGCGCCGGAGGTGTTCCTTTCTTGTTAAAAGTAGGGTGCTGTCATCCAGAGTGAGGACACGAGGCAAAGACGAATTTGGGGTCGAAAGGCGGGTCGCAGAATCTGCGCGGCTTTGTGCGCTCAGGAGGTCACACGGGACCCACTCAATACGGATTTGTTGTGGGATGCGTGCCGCTAGACGATGGATGTCTTGGCAGATTTCTGGAATGCGACTGACTCGGCGTAGTAGGTGTGTGACGCGAAGGGCGTCGATGCGAATGACAATGCGGGCCGTGGGTAGCATAGTAGAGTTCTTCACCATAAAAGGGTCGGGCAGCTTAAGGGAGCCTAAATGCCACTGCAAATAGCCTGAAACAGCATGCTGCCAAGTGTAACGCTATGATATTACTGCCGGAAAATGGACATCGGGTTTATGGGTCTTGAACGTATAAAAGAGGTCCAGAACCGTACCTTTTGTGTTGTTGATGGTGGCATATAGTCCATCCAGGCTCATTCTTTGTAACATATTTAAGGCTTGCTTCTTGACGGCAGCAGGCCTCAACACCACGAGTATAAAATTCTTTTTTCACAGCTTCTTCCTTCTTGGTGAACACATCTGGTGCGAGAACAGATAATCCCTCTTTGTTCGAAAGGAGAGGCCTCAAGCCTTCAGCTGCCAAGTAGTTGATCAATCCCTTCATACGTCTTGACGCCTTTTTGCCCTTATAGTTGCAGACGACTTCAGAGCACTCACTGACACACCTCTGTTTGTCTCCTTCGGGTCCGTAGTTGTATACGTGTCCCAGGGCATCCCAGGGCTCGTGTCGTCTCGTGTTTCTTCCACTACGTCCTGTGTTTCACGGTGCTTGAAGATGAATTTAAGTGGAACATTATGCCTTAGAAGCACAGGTGTGGCTAGCATGAATAATTCGCACCATACAAAATTAGCCTTGCATTTCGTGAAACACTGTGAAGCTTATATTTAGGCTGTACAGAAGAAAGGCATTTGTTCGATATGTCATGAGTGTTGCTGGGGTTATTGTTCTTTCACACTCCCTTTGTCACAACTTACTGCACTGTACAGTTCAAATGCATTTGGAATCTTTTGAACGTTTGTTCATTCTTGTTTTTATTCATACCAACATTCAATTACATGTTGCACTACACTAGCTGAGTTCACGTCAACAATTATTTCCATGACCTTAACCATGCCCCTTGTTTTACTTTAACCGACGCATTTGTCGTTGCCCACTCCTGAGCCATCAAGTTTTGCTATCAGCTGCGCAAACTATTTCATTAACTTTCAAGAGGCATTGCTACAATTAGTGGCTTGTAATTGCCTAATTACCTGGGTACTCATTTTTATCTTCTTTGGAACACGTTTCTTTGTTTACTTGTTTCCCTTGTATTGAGCATGCCCCTGCACTGGAGTGATGTGCTGCGGGACAAGAAATGTCAGTCCAGCTGCTCCCTTAGGGGCACTATGCTGAGGTTTTTCTCACTGGTAGGTCTGTGTGGCTTTACTTACAAGCATTGTATGTGACACAGTGTGTGCCTTAATGTTTAGATTTATTTGCTTTAGAAAGGGCCACTCTGGCACTCCCACAACCTTGCTCACCTGCGTACTATTTGTTCATACATTTTACCCTGACACGCCTGCTATAGTTCCAAATGGTGATACATTATCTACAGACAGGTAAATAAAGTGAACAGCTAGTAAGGTTGAGTTACTTTCTCCTAGCTACTTAGAGACACAAAGGTGCGCAAGTTATATTGTAGTGTTTCAGGTACTGCTTTTGAGAGCAAAAGCTGCCTGAAGTTTGGTATATACCAGTCAAGAAACATGAAATGATTTTCCCATTTGGTGGTGTGCAAGATATCTTCAAATGACTGGAATGACTAAATATCTCTTTATAGCAGCCCTATTAGGCACAACATGTTAATGTCAGTTCCTGTGTATATCAGTCTTCAAATGGGGGGGTAGAGTTGAGCACAGCAGCATGTTATGGCTTTTTCTTGTTCAAGGAAGCATTGCATTTATTTCTATTGTTGTGTCTGCTGCTTGTGCTGTTACTCAGCAACCTTATTAAACCTGCTCTGAATGCTGCGTGTTTGTGCTCATTACTCAGCAACTTTATCAAACCCACTCTGAGTGCTACGTTTTAGTTCCCATTTAGCCGATTTTTGCCTCTCCAAGTTTTGATTATGAAAGAATTCACTATAACTGTATACCTCGAATCTGTTTCTTACGCAGTTCTTTTGCCGCTGCATTCCGCCATGGAGGAACCTGCCTATTGGTGCTGTTGGTGCGCACATCTCATGGCTAGGATGCTACCTCTTCCTGCTTGTAACGCAGACAAGTAATGACAAGGGGCCTGGCTGATATTGTGGACAAGTGGCACGATGGCACACGAAATAACGGACCAACCAGGTCACTTTAGTATCCTTGTGCTATTATGTTTTTAAAATCGCCTCAAAGCTTGATATCTACATCATTGTGAACTTTTAGCATATATTTAGCAGGACTTTCATTCACTAGTGTTTGCAGCCTTGAATGTCAGTCCTAAGACAGTGTAAGTACTGTTTCACTGTGAGAGATTTTTTAGCTATTTAAAGAGGTAAACAATCACATCCTTAGAAATATGAGTCTAAATGTGCATATTGTAGTGCTGTCAAGTGTTGAAAAAGCATGTAGCTTTGATGCTTGTCAAAGGTAAAAGTCCACATCTAGTTACGTGAAGCTAATCATATGTCTGCAGTTCTAAATTGCTGTGCTTTAAGCTTGCTACAGGGTGCTTCACATCTTTCATTTTGTCACGAGTTCATTTGGCTACCTTGACTGTTCTCGATTGACAGACATGTCAGGAAGCTAAAGGAGAATCTGCCTTGTATTCTTACTCTTTAAGGAACAGTGCTTCACTGTGTGTGTATGTGTGTGCATGCACAGAGTTTTTCGAAACGTTTGTTATGTGGCTATTGGAAATTTCATGTTGCAGAAGTAATTATTTCACTTCTCTGTTGTACAAAGAAGTGAGCAGTAATAGCATACACACCTGGTGTTTCAAAGAGAATGAAACAATTTTCAAAAATATGCTTTTTGGGTTCAAAATATGGCTTTTGCAGCATAGTACTACAAGTGTTGGCAGACACTGGAAAGCCAGTGAATTTTATTTAATAAGCTGGTTAACTAATTTCTGGTAATAAACTTTTAACTATGAATGTTAAGGAACTGGTTGAAATTAAAATTTGTAGCCTGTCATTAGTAGTATTCATATCAGTGTTTAGAATTTACAAAACGCGATTACCCTCGCCACTGTGGCTCATCAAAATTTGACTGCATCATGCAAAAATACATGCGCTTTTGAAAGCATGCATGCAAAGCAACTGCTCCAGTGCATTATACTAGACGAAAAAGCCAAATTTTGTCGAGCCACAGCACAAAGGGTAATTGTGTTTTCAAAATTCTAAAGACTGATATGGCTATTCCTAATGATCGGCTGCAAATTTCTTAATTGCTACTAGATGCCTTACTTTAATAGTTAAAAAGTTTGTTGTTCGGTGATTCCACGAGAGATACTGTCTAAATATTTCAAATTTTTAATTTTTTTGAGTAATATATATATTATTCATATATTTTTCAGCAGCCCAGCAGTGAATTACGTTTTGTTGAAATGCTAATATTTCCGAAGAAAAAGTTTAAAATAAAATAAACGACCTAGTGGCGAAGGCAGCGTGATCTTCAAGCACAGTTCAATTTCACAAAGTTGCAGTGACGTAAGCATCTGTATAAGAAAGCCGTGATGTATGTTTCGTGCTAAATGTACAGGTGGGAAAGAATATGTTGGGCTTATTTCCACCATTTTGAAGAAGCTGTTGCTTACTGGGAAAAATTTTGAAAACAAATCTCAAGCGAGGCTATTTTCATGAATTTTTTTCTGCAGATATAAAGCACATCTTCAAATTTGCAGATTCTATAAGCATCGAGGGGCTAGAAAAGTGTACAGACTTTCATTTTTATATAATATAGGGAAGTGTACGAAGTATCCTTAAATCTGACATTTTTGACTATAGTAATGTTTTTACAAATAAAAAAATCCATCTTCAATTTTTTTTAAACTCCTGAAAGAAGTTTCTAGAAGGAGACGAAAAAGAATACGAAAGAACGTATCGCATTATATTGCTTCTATGATATCCAAGGTCAAACTTGTAGCTTTTTGAGCATCTGCAGGAGTGCCTAATTGAGGGCGGGGATGCAGCAAACACGCCCCCCACTGCTCTAAATTTCCCCCAAATCCCAAGACTGAAACATTTTCCATCAAGAGAGAGCATACCTAATTACTTTTTGTGGACAAACACCTATCTTTGATGTAACCAGGATTCGGTAGCACCGCTACCGTCGAGTGCAAGTAACAGAGTTAAGCGCTCCTGCCGAAGCTCAAAAAGCTACATGTTTTAGCTTGGATGTAATTGTTAGAAACAAAATAATGGAACATGCTCTTCAATATTCTTTTTTACCTCCTTCGGGAGACTGGTTTCAGCAGTTATAAGAAAAATTGGAGATGTTTTTGAAAGCACTATTTTCAAAATTGCCGGATTTATGGCAATACTTCTTGCACTTCTTTGTATTATACGAAAATGAAAGTCAGTACACTTGTTTAGCACCTGATGCTTATTCACATTGCAAATTTGAAGATCTTTATATTTCCAGAGGAAAAAATTCTTGAAAATTGCCTCATTTGAAACTTGTCTCTTCAAAATTTTTTGTAATAAGCGACAACTTCACAGTGGTGGAAATAAGCCTGACATACTATGGTGGAAATAAGCCTGACAATATATCCATTATGGCTTTCATATGTTTTATTCCTGCATCAAGCAAATTCTCGAAATTGAGCTCTGTAAAAACGCTGCCTCTGCCATGACGTCATAGTTTTTTCTTCTTAAATATTTGCATTTTCATGAAACTAAATTCACTCTTGGCCTGCTGAATAATGTGTGCACAGTGCATAACATAATCAAGAATAGTTAAAAATTCGAATAGTTTGATCTCTGGGTGCATGTTTTTTGGGAAAGGGGGATCCTAATGGGGCTGACTACTCAACATGATGCGCCAGTTTTCTGGTTACCGCCAACACTGGTAGTACTATGTTGAAAAAGCCATATTTTTTCCTCAGAAAACCTATTTTTTTCTTAGAATTGCTTAGCCTTCCCTGAAACTCCTCGTATGTAAGAAAAAAATAACAGGATTTAATCCATGACATCTCAGCTGGAGGACCAGCCATTTTCAAGTGTACTACAGCATTCGAAGCACACAGCTTTTGTTTCAAATGCTGTTGTACACTCCAAAAAGGCTGCTTCTGCGAAAATGTGAATTAAATCCTGTTATGTTTACAATTTCTGCTGACATTTTCTTGCATTGATCAATCAGTTGCCAAGAAATCACCTTTAATATATATATATATATATATATATATATATATATATATATATATATATATATATGTGGTGGGATTTCATATTTTTAAGATGAAGCCATTTATACCTCTAAGGCCTACAGACAATAACATTTATTAGTGGTGGACGGGGGATTTGCATAGTGGATATAAAATCTCTAGACGGTTCCTGTGTGTCAATCATTGTTAACAAGAGGAAACGCTAGACGGTTCCTGTGTGTCAATCATTATTAACAAGAGGAAACTGAAGGGCTAGGTCTCTTGCGCCGAAGCGAGTATTCTGTTCCCCTATTCTCTGTAAAATGTTTTGATGTATGATGCATATCTTGCAGTGCTTGTGTAGGTTAGTGCTTGTGTGCAATAAATGAATGTAATAATTTGTATTTCGCTTCGGTTATTCTTTAAACAGTCCAGGATACAGTTCACAAAATGATTTTGAAGTGCTAAACAATGTTGATCAAAATGCCATACAGTGTAGGTAACACACACATTTCCAGACATTGATAAGTTGATGGGTGGCAATTATGCTTTTTTCATACTTGAGTCTTGGATAACGGTGGCCAATTGTTGGAAGACCGTTGATATGGTGTTGGTAGTAAGTCGTCGATAGGAAATATGTAGAAACTCAATAAGGTGATGACAGGAAGTTTGAAGACTTTCTATGTACTTGAGTCTTTTGAATAACAGTGGCCAATAGCCAGAAGAACCTTGATAGGGTGTTGGTAGACATCATCGGTAAGTGGTCGATAGGAAGCATGTAGAAGGTGTCGATAAGGAGCTGATAGGAAGTATAAAGACTTTCTATGTACTTGAGTTTTTCGGATAACGGTGGCCAATTGCCGGAAGACGGTTGATAGGTGGTTAATACAAAGTATATAAACATATAAAAGACTTTCTATTCAATCTCGATAGGTTGTATTAACATTTGTCTAAAGACTTTCTAAAGAATGTTACTAAAAATTTTTGTAAGGGCAGGCCATTGAGGAATTGGACAAAGGGCCGCACCTGCACCATTCAATCGCAGTCATGGGTCGTATATGCATTCAAGCACTTTGGATCTATTTTGTCTTCTTTCATGTCTAGTTCTGGGTGCATGTTTTTTGGGAAAGGGGGATCCTAATGGGGCTCCTATTTTCCTTGTTAATTCCCTCCCTTTCTTCTACAATTGGTTGTTGGTTGTTTGGTAAAGGAAATGGCGCAGTATTTGCCTTTCATCTCGGCGGACACCTGAACCGCGCCGTAAGGGAAGGGAAAACAGACGTAGTGAAAGAACAAAGGAAGAAAGAGGTGACGTAGTGGAGGGCTCCGGAATAATTTCGACCATCGGGTGATCTTTAACGTGCACTGACATCACTCAGCACACGGGCGCCTTAGCGTTTCGCCTCCATCGAAACGCAGCCGCCGCGGTTGGGCTCGAACCCGGGAACTCCAGATCAGTAGCCGAACGCCTTATCCACTCAGCCGCCAACAAGATATGTTTCCTTAAATTGTCCGGGCAAGGTGTCGCGCCGAACGGACAACGGCGTTCCGTGGATTCCTTGGCAACGCTGCAACACGCTGTCGCGTCCTGCTCGTAAAGACGAAGCTTAAGCGTCCTTCAATTATATTTTTACTCATGGAGTGTCCTTGAGCTTTTGCTGCATGCGCCGGTATGCTGCACTGCCCACCCTCACCTAGTACCTTTCCACCGCTTCCAAACCCCCTGGATGTTTCCGTAAGAGTTCTCCCTGTCTTCTAAGCTTCCGTCACTGCTGTTGAACGCGAAGCATTGTGTTCCCACACGCCGAAGCACTTGCGCAAAATATCAGTCAGTGCCGTGGCCAGTCAGTCATGTGCGGCCCGGTGTCTACCGACGCTGCCGCTACCAGGTGTCCGCCACTATTCCAAAGAAATTTCTCGGGAACACAAAAACGCGTTAAATCGCCTTAAAGCGGGAAGCGAAAAGAGAACACCCAGCAGCGAAGGACCTCTATAACCTGAGCCGATGGCGTCACTTCCCGCTGCCCCGACCGAAAATTGTGAGATTTAAACGACCTCATTTATCAGACAAAGGGCGAGCACTCCCCAAAAACATGGGAGACGAAGGATTAGTGGCGCCCCTCCGGAGCCCATCGCCTCGCCAGATGCCCAGACATGAAGACCGATCTGCCAATTCTCTGTTTACAGTCTTACTGGAATTTTTCTGTAACCCGAATAAATAACAAACGAATATTACAAAGCACCCTATCGCCAGAAAATACCACATGAGCGAAAGAGATGCCAGCGCGCAGCTTGGAAGCCACACAATCCGCTCTTCTTTACAAGTGCCATTTAGCTTCGCAGCCCTGACAACTGTTTGATAAAGGATAAGTCTGTGTGCTCCAGTCTTCTTGCTGTCCTTGCTGCCTGTGCACAGTGCTGACTTCCTGCTCACACGAGTACAATCAGGGGTTTGAAGTTATCCCGCATTAGAAGCTTTTGGACAGATTTGGTAATGCGAGTGCAATTAAGTGTGAATCCTAGATACATGTGTAAACACTGCATGAAATACGCGTTGTGAAACTTAATTTTTGTTAAGTACGTTATTTGATTGAGCAAATTTGAATACGTTCACGTAAGCGCACAAAAATTTGTCCCACATCCTGTGGACCATTCTGTGGGCCATCTCTTCATGCACCTTTTTTCGTCTATATATGTTTGTGTACCTAAGGCTTCGTATTTGTCATTGTACTGAAGACTCCAGGAAACCATATATCTGAAGGCGGTAGAACGGGATTCGTACGCCAGCGTATTCCCAGCCTTCTCAAACGTGGCGGACGGGAGCTATTCAGAGGAACGCTAGCATGCTCTAGCTGATAGGCCAGTCGGCATATCTGGCAAGCAGAGATGGAGGAGGTATTGACTTCTGCCATGGCTGCATTTGAAATAATGGATATTAATGGGACATGCAGACATTTAAATTCAGTTTTGTATTCATAGTAAAAACGGAACGTTTACGTTCTTGTTGGCTTAATGATGTTTGCTCGGGAGCCAAAAATATATCTGCTGCTGAGAAAATAGGATTTAAGGATGGAACCTTTTTTTCCGCGGCTCGACTGAAATTCATGAGGTCAGTTATGAACAGGGGTCCGTGATCAGCTTTGGAGGTGAGTGGCAGTTTGGCCTCACCTCAGAGATATCTGCAGCTTCAGGCATTGACTTGTCAGTATTTTCTTTTGCTTGCTCTGGCCGCGATGCCTGTATATCATTTTTTTGGCCTTTGATGACTTATGAAAGATTCGTTTTAATTGAGTGCGCCTTCTTAGTCATTAGAACGAAGCAATAAATCGATTCAGGCGAACTTCATTCTCTCCTTCCTCTTTATAATGCAGACATGCACCTGCCACCTCTCCGCCTTACCTTCAGGGCATTCAAATTTTTCTCGAAGTGTTTTTGAAAAGTGTGCAGGAGTGCGCTTTATGAGGAGGCCACGATGGCTCACTGGCCACAGGATTCGGCTGCTCAGCACGAGGTCTCGGGATCGATTCCTCGACGGGGCGGGCGCATTTCCAGGGAAGCGAAAAACAAAAATCGCCGTCCCGTGTACTCTGTGATGTCAGGGCACGTTAAAAGGCCGCCGCGGTGGTTCTGTGGTCATGGCATTCGGTTGCTGGCCCGAAAGACGCGGGCTCGATCCCGGTCGCGGCGGTCGAATTTCGATGTAGGCGAAATTCAAGAGGCCCGTGTACGGTGCGTTTTCAGTGCGCCCTAAAAACCTCAGGTGGTCGAAATTTCGGGAGCCCTTCACTACGGCGACTCTCATAGCGTGAGCCGCTTTGGGACGTTAAAACCGTATAAAAGAAAAACAAAACAAGCACGTTAAAAATCCCTGAAATAACCTGGAGCTTTCCACTGCGGCGTCTCTTCGTCTCTATCTTTCTTGCTTTGACTCGATTCCTCAATCACCGTCTTCATTAACGGCGCAGTTGAGGTGTCCCCTAAGAGGGAAGCAGTTTCGCCGCTTTTAAAATCGCGAAGGTCTGCATTTGTATTTTTGCCCTACGCGCAGAGCTCTGAGAGGGCGTGGTAAGGAACCTGCGCTGGAGTTATCCATATATGATGCGGCTCGTATATGAACCTTAGCGTCGTAACACAGGGACTCTTCGATTTACCTGGCTCAGACAGCCCGCTGGCTGCCAACCAGTTCGCCCCTGACAGGAAAGCGTATCATGTTCACAATGTCTGGCGGCCAACGGAACCAGCCAGGCGGCTATCACGGCGACGGATCCTGGAGGGCAGATGCTCTCCGTATAGCTTCGCGTTCTGCTGCGTCTCGTTGCTGCGCACGTGTACGGCAGAAACTGACTGCTTGGGACCGAGAACAGTTAACGACCTGAAGTTATTGAGGTCTGCCGCAGACTGCAGAACAGACAGTTGATCATTCTCGCACCCTTATAACATCGGCGACGACAACGCGAGCGTGTGCCTTCAGCGCACCGTGTGCTGCGTAAGCTTCGAGAAATCATCAAAAGCATGTGCCGAGCTACTGATCCGACTACTGATCCGGAGTTCCCGGGTTCCAACCCGACCGCGGCGGCTGCGTTTTCATGGAGGCAAAACGCTAAAGGCGCCCGTGTGCTGTGCGACGTCAGTGCACGTTAAAGATACCCAGGTGGTCGAAATTATTCCGGAGCCCTCCCCGACGGCACCCCTTTCTTCGTTTCTTCTTTCACTCCCTCCTTTATCCCTTTCCTTACGGCGCGGTTCAGGTGTTTAACGACATATGAGACAGATACTGCGCCATTTCTTTTCCACCAAAAAACCAATTATACTTATTATTATTATGTGCCGAGCTATCGCAATCTAACGTCTTCAGTATAGCCACCGCATCGGAGGGAAAAATTGCCCATGCGTTGCTCATCAAACGGCACTCAGTACTCTCGGATTATCGCGTGTTTGTTTACTGCGCAGTAAGTATGACTGGAATGACCAGAGAAGATGGACCCTGCATACATGGTGACTTTCTATGTTCGTCAACTGCTTCCTGTGGGCTGTAGGCGGAAAAGATTCGGAATACGTTCCGCTCAACTGTAGTCTGTCTCCCGCGCCCGCCTGCAAGGAATGCACGTGTAATCTCGACAAAAGCGATCAGCTGATTTGAGCTTTCATCTAGAACAAGTGGGTGTACAGTACTAGCTGCGTATTGTATCTTTAATGCTGCAGCTTTATCGCAGAGAACTGACACGTACCGCGTAGCCTTACGTGTTGATCCGCGATGGGGAATTTTTCTTTACTTATTCGAACGCGAGCTGATGCGCGCGTAAGGCACTTCTCAGATATTTGAAGTATTTGTGGCAGAAGCCCCGTGCATCAAGCTGTACAGCAGTCGGTGACGACCGGATCGGCATTCGCCTGAAGTGCCGTACGCGACAGCTCTATGGCCACATATGTGCCCGCACAGATCTCTTGAGAAGTGTGTTCGTGAGGGGTTTTAATAAAGGACAGGTTTCAATCAATCAAGCATTTCTTAAATAACATCCGCCTTTCCATTGCGCAGAAAGCAATGAAGACCAGGATCTCGTAACGCTCTCAATCACTCCTTGCCAAGCACGTTCAACGCATGCATGTTTGCGCGCGTCTTAGCGCGTACGCGGAGCTGGAATCTGCGGCCGCTTTCGTGAAAGGCCTCGAACGCCATCGCAATATCAGCTCAGCCGGGCGAACGAAATTAATGAATAAGGTATGAATCGAGCATTTGTGCTTGCCAGGTCGTGAGAAGGTTGAACTGTGCACACTCACGTACGCGAAACTTACAAACAAGCAACGATACCTACCGGAAAATGCGTTATTATAGGCGACACAGACGATACACACTGTGGTCTAGTCGAAAAGAGCGCCTGCATCGAGCTTGGGATCCAACAAAACATCGCATGAGGAACCGGGTTCCTTCTAGTCCATATAAAAATGGCCGCGCGCGCTTCCCGCTGCCATACCACCTCTGCGTCGTCTGCTAGTTACCCGAGCGCTGCCAAGCTGCCCAGCCAGAGAAAAACGAACGCGTTCTGGGCAGCCATTGGAAGTGCGCGGAGTATCTCGAGAGAAGAGAGCACCTGACACCGCACTCTGGCAACCCGCGGTCATCCAGAGGCGGATGATAATAATAATAAAAATTATAATTGGTTTTTGGGGAAAGGAAATGGCGCTGTATCTGTCTCATTATCGTTGGACACCTGAACCGCGCAGTGAGGGAAGGGATATAGGAGGGAGTGAAAGAAGAAAGGAAGTAGAGGTGCCGTAGTGGAGGGCTCCGGAATAATTTCGACCACTTGGGGATCTTTAACGTGCACTGACATCGCACAGCACACGGGCGCCTCAGCGTTTTTCCTCCATAAAAACGCAGCCGCCGCGGTCGGGTTCGAACCCGGGAACTCCGGATCAGTAGTCGAGCGCCCTAACCACTGAGCCACTGCGGCGTGTAGGCGGATGATCGAATAATTGGTTTTTAAAATTGCTCTTGATGGAAGGAAATGCCGCAGTAACTGTCTCACATATCTCGGTGCACACCCGAACCGCTCCGTAAGGGAAGGGATAAAGGAGAAAGCGAAAAAAGAAAGATATTCGAAGAGGGCAGAAAGTTCAGGGAACAAGCACATGTAGCGGTTTCGCGACGTTAGTTCGCGTGCATATATGCAGCCGTCCACGGTATGCCGTGCAGGGAACACAAAAATAAGGAACGCTCTCACTTAGGCGCGCGTCTCACGTACTTGGAAATCTGCTGTCGCCCTTCACGCGACCCATTTGTGGCCGGGAACCAATCACTCCGCCGTTACTGGTGTGTACTGCGGCTATTCGGCGTACATTTTTTTACATGTCCCCAAGAGCGTGCTTGTCCGCCCCTGTAAGACAAGCAGCAACACATACGTGTATAAGCATACGTGCATGCGCACACAGAACACGTCGACGCTCTCTCTTAGACACACTCACACTAATTCACGCGCTCTCCCTCACGCACCCTCAATCTCACTTTTCTTGTTTTGCCAACAGAAAAATCATGACGACAAAATAGCTCCGTTGGCCGCTCAGTGATTCGTTCCGCTTGCAAACATGTGACACCCGTCTCAAGCGGTAAAGCTCAATTCTAGCCCTTTTCGGGATTGTAAGGTGCAGGCTCCTTTCCATAGCCATCCACAATGGAGAGCCGAGAAGCATTGGGAGCCCGGGATGCAATGGAAGCCGCAATTACCACTTCCCGCAGCCCAGGAGAGTGCATTTACATAAGGCCACGGTCGAAAACCCTTTTCCTAAGCATTTCTCCCCAGAAAAGCCGACCACCCGGCCGGGAGAAATCTTGTACCCACGAGATACCCGGTGGGTACACTACCTGGGCACCGACTATCGGATCCAGCACTTCTCGAATGCGAGGCCGGTGCTCTACCACAAGGTCACTACAGGACTGAACTATTGCGGCTCAAAATTAAAACAGAAATAAATAAACCCAGACACAGATTTTCACTACAAATTGAACGTTTATCGAATAATACAATGTATACTTAAAATATTTAACACAATTACGCGAAACACAGAACGACAACAGTAAAGAACTGCAGAACAATACATATACTGCAGTGCAATCGAAATTAGCCACCAAATATTTTTAGCCTTGCCAATGTCTTCCGGACGACGGGTGGGGCACTAACAGTGCACAGACATCGTCGGTAGTAAATCGCGAAATGTCATTTTCCAGCGCGCGTGTCGTGCTCGACGTCCTTGATGACGCAGTGTCGAGCAGCCTCCGCACCGTCCACTATCACCGACATGAGCGACGCTAGAAACGTTGTAGGCCGCGAGCTTGCACCACCGTCTTCGGTCGCTATGCCCAGCCGCCTAGACTGGGTCACGGAGCGGCGGTTGCACGGCGGCTAGGCGCAAGGCAACAAAGGAGAACACCATGCAATCATAGGTCATACCGGCGAGAGCAGCTGCTTGGCCAGAACCGTCCTTGCAGTGCCTGGTGGTGTTCTACCGTTGTGCCGTCGCAGACGAGCGCAGCAGTCTTCTGGATGGAGTCGTGGCTACACTTGCCAGCGCATTCGGCTGTCTGGATGGCCAGGTGGCACGTCAGAAGTGGAATCACGGCTACGAGCACCTGTTCCGGCTGGCAGGAAAAGTGAGGTGAGGCACCGTCGATGAGCGGCGTGAACGCGACCGTCGTGATGGACCCAGCCTGGGCACGAGCCATGGCGTTCCTGTTGGCCACGGGAGTCTTGACAGCGTACTCCTGGACGGGCGTCTTGGCTTGCATGGAGCGCCGCAGACTTCGTAGAAGCAGGACGCACGTACGGGCCTTTCTCCTGAATGCTTCCGAAAAGCTCCGCGAAACCGTGAACCGCAACAGCACCGTGCTTGTGGAACTTGTTTCTCGTAGAACAAAGCTGTGGCCGCACTCACGGTGAGCGTCCACGTCAAATGCTAATGATGTCGATGTTACTGCGGTGAGTGTGGAACAATGTGAAATGCGCTTCGGGTGCCCCCAACGAATGGGGTCCATAGAGTATCTTTGAGAGCTGGCGGCGCTACACTTCATGCACCAATGACTGGATATGTGTTAAAAATATTTTTAGTATTTGTCAAATGTTGTATATTTTTTTATTTCTCATTTTTTGAAATGCATTGCGATACTGGAATATTTACTTTTAAAATCTCCTTATGTTTCAAAGTTACCTAGTTAAGGCGTTGATTATGCACTGCGTTGCCTCATTTTAATGATTGAATAAATTATTCTTAGGTCTGAGGTGTTTGTAGTCTACGCTTGTAGACGACGCTTTTTCGCTGAAGGGCGGCAGTGAGGCCATCTGTTTGCGGTAGCGCAAAGCGTCACAAGGCCGTAGAGGAGAGCGTTGAAGGAGCGCGGGCCGTTTGAATATGCCGTTCCTGTAGTTTCGTCTGCTTCTACTGAAGCGCTTACAACATTTTAGACTAATTAAGCGGAAAAATATCAGAACAAATTATTTAACGAGGCTTTACCTTTTAAAGAATATTGTTTGCAATGCTCGCCTCGGCGGCCTTGTCGGGACGGTTCCCACTGCGCAAAACAGATGGCGCCACTGCCGCCCTTCAGCGAAAAAGCGTCGTCTGCGGGTTTTGGTTGCCGATCTCTACGTAGACGATTATGTTTTCGCATCATGCACGGCTCAACTAAGTAAGCACCGTTGTGAAACTTGCTACGATACAAAAGTTACCATAATACGCATGCTCTGTGTGCAGTTTCACGGGAAATGAGCCAGCCGTTGAGGCGGGGAAATTTTTTTAAGTGTTCACGATAAAAACGCACAACACTGTATATAAAACAAAATAGTAAATTGGTTGAGTTCGGGAATCGAACCAGGGCCTCCGGAGTACGAGACCAGCTCGGTAACCACACCGTCACGCCAGCTCGATTGTTTGGAATGAACAGAGGCGCGCCTAGTGAATACGGTGTTGTCTTGGAAGGATGCTTTTCTTTCACTTACGGCATGGTTTCGGTGTCCAACGAAATATGTGACAGGCGTCATTTCCTTTCCTTAAAACCAATTTTTTTTTCATTTTCCTTGGTTACGGCATGGTTCGGGTGAAAACAAGTGAAAATTGGTTTTTGAGGAAAGGAAATGGCGCAGTATCAGTCTCACAAATCGGCCGACACCCGAACCACGCCGTAAACGCCGATTCACACGACGGACCGTTCGCTCGCGGCCTCTGCATCACGTCTTAGTGCGTCACCAAATTGAGAGGCGTGCTCTCGGCCGGCGTACTGGACAACCAAGGAAAGTCAAATGCCTCTCCTCTCGCAGGAATTAGCGGCGGCCCGCGAAGATGCGCGCGCAAGCTCTGGCTACCACCGCTTTTGCTAATATTTCGGCTGCCGCATTTCGCTGAGTGATGCTGAGCTGGTGCGCTGTTTTGACAAGCTGCACTGCGTTCGCCATCATGAAAAATAGATCGATGGGGCTAGCAAGACGACCCAGGCCATTGAGCAATTGGCCAAAGGGCCGCACCTACACCATTCAAACGCAGTCAAGGGTCGTATATGCGTTCCAGCGCTTCGGATCTCTTTTGTCTTCTTTCATGTCTAGTTCTGGGTGCATATTTTTGTAGCGGGGGCAACACTAGGCTAATAATAATTGGTTTTTGGGGAAAGGAAATGGCGAAGTATCTGTCTCATATATCGTTGGACACCTGAACCGCGCCGTGTGGGAAGGAATAAGGGAGGGAGTGAAAGAAGAAAGGAAGAAATAGGTGCCGTAGTGGAGGGCTCCAGAATAATTTCGACCGCCTGGGGATCTTTAACGTGCACTGACATCGCACAGCACACGGGCGCCTTAGCGTTTTTCCTCCATAAAAACGCAGCCGCCGCGGTCGTGTTCGAACCCGGGAACTCCGGATCAGTAGTCGAGCGCCCTAACCACTGAGCCACCGCGGCGGGTTACACTAGGCTACCAGTCGAGAATTTCGCGGTACACGCGTGATCACGGCCAGTTGTGCGCATGCGCTGTTACCATGGTACATGGGAGAGGAAAGTTGTGCGCATGCGCCTTTACCATGCCAACCGGGGAGGAGGAGAGGGTGCATCGCGCGCTTCGTCGCCGCCGTTGTCACTCTTTCTTCTGGAGTCCCTCCTTTATCCCTTCCCTTATGGCGCGGTTCAGGTGTCTGCTGATATGTGAGACAGGTACTGCGCCATTTCCTTAACCCCAAAACCAATTTAACCTTATGGCCGCGGTCCGCGGTGTCGGACTCCATGGCACGCGCTGCATGGATCACACCTACTGTGCCTGTGAACGCGTCAAAGTCAACCCGAGTTTAATGAAAATTTGGGGTTGAGGGAAAAGAAATTGGGCAGTATCTGTCTCACTGTATGGGCGGACACCTTAACCGCGCCGTAATGGAAGGAATTAAGGAGAGACTTAAAGAAGAAAGGAAGAGGTGCCGTAGTGGAGTGCTCCGGAATAATTTCGTCCACGTTGGGATCTTTAACGGGCACTGACATCCCACAGCCCACGGGTGCCTTAGGGTTTAGCCTCTATCCAAACGCAACCGCCGCGGTCGTGTTTGGAACCTGGGTACTCCGGATCCTGGACTGGAAGGATTGACCTTGTGTATCTGAGAGAAAGAAACGAGTCTAAATGCAGTGTAGGCAGCACTGAGACAGCCGCGTGTTACTCAACCGATCATCGGACAGTGTTTATCTCTGTCAAAATAAGTGGAGAACTACAGCTCTCGCTACGTATATCCTGGAATAGCAGAGCTAAGCCACTGCCAATTTTTGGGGGAAAGCGGGATCCTAATGCGGCTCCTGTTCTCCTTAATTCCCTCCGTTTCTTCTATAACTGGTCGTTAGTTAAAGGAAATGGCGCAGTATCTTCCTCACATCTCGGCGGACACCTGAAGTGCGCGTAAGGAAAAGAATAAAGGAGGGAGTGGAAGAAGAAATGAAGAAAGAGGTGTTGTAGTGGAGGGCTTCGGAATAATTTAGACCACCAGGGGGTTCCTGGGATCGAACCCGACCGCGGCGGCTGCGTTTTTATGGAGGGAAAAGGCTAAGGCGGCCATGTGCTATGCGATGTCAGTGCTCGTTAAAGATCCCCAGGTGGTCGAAATTATTCCAGAGCCCTCCACTACGGCACCTCACTCTTCTTTTCTTGTTTTACTGCCTCCTTTATCCCTTCCCTTACTGCGCTGTTGAGGTGTCCAACGATATATGAGACAGATACCGCGCCATTTCTTTTCCCTCAAAACCAATTATTATATCTCTAACGCGCACTGACATCGCACAGCTGCGGTCCCTCACTCCATCAAATACATGGGAGCCATCCACCGCTGCACCTCATATCGCGGCAGTCCGGGTGCCTGCACTTACTGTAGACAGCCGGGTCACCGCCACGACGTATGCCCAAGCCCCAAGACCAATCTTTGCCCCCACTGTGGAGCACAACACTCGGAACAAAGCCCTCCTTGCGCGTGCAACTGCATTCTGTGCGAGGGCCCTCACCTTAAGGTGTATCCACACGGAATCCGCCGCCGCGGCAGAGATTTCGCATAAATACCCGACATAAAAGCTCGGTCGGTACGGGACAGATTTCTGGCGCTGTGAGGCGGAGGCTGCATTCCTATAGCGACAAACATGGCAGCACGCTTCCAAGCAGCACCGCTCGTTTCGGTTTCAATTCGGCGTTGTTACTGCCTTTTATTGCGAAAGCAATAATACGCCCGGTCTAACCACCCGTCGTGTATGCCGTGCTCCCCCAGAGCCGGCGCTGCGCTTGGCAGGTGGTGCGACGTCAGCTCTCTCCGTTGCTATGACGACGTGTGACGTCAGCTTGCTCCCTGCCGCAGCTAGAAGGGAGCCGCTCGTTGCGTGTGCGGTCGCCCCCGAGCCGGCGCCTCGCGTAGCAGGTGGTCTCTCCGTTGATATGACGACCTCCTCGCCTTGCGCTCGCTGCGTGGCGGCTTCTCTGGGATATGCAGCGGTGTGCTACGCGTTGATTGATCAGTCTTGCAATGGAAGTTACCGAAGAAGAGTCTATATCTGAATCTAGTTGCTCTTCTGCTTCGGAACAGTTAAGTTCTAAGGCGAAAGCTAACAAAGATAGGAAGAATGAGAGAGAGAATGCAACGTGCGCAGGAAACAGAGGAACAACGAGAAGAACGATTGCGAAAACGACGAGAAGCCGAAGCAGCTAAGCGAGCCATTTTAGAAGGTGAGTCTAGTCGTGCTAGACGGAATGAAACTATAAGACGACGACGTTACGAGGAAACAAAACGGGCCGAACATTTTGAAAAGCGGAGGAGGAAAAATGTGTTTGTTTCTACTGAAGAACCTGTGCAAATAAATGACTACATCGAACCAGTGGCTCAGTTTGTATCAGCTACACGCGAATTCTTAATTCGCAATCAGCTTTCGCAATTCAACCAGGTTTAACCGGAGCTAAACAGCAGCCATTTTTCGTTGCGTTCACTTCCGAAAATGGGGCACCCATTTCTCGCTTGGTCTCACCTCGCCTATAAGAGAATGTATGAGGGAAAGATTTACTTTATTTTTTATTTAGAGTGCCAATTCTGCCATTGCTGGGCTGAAGAGTAGCGTTTTTTGCCAGAAATAGTTACCCGTCCTAACAACTAGATGGCGCCACAAGGCTGAGCGTGTCTAGTGTTCCTGCTTTCACGCGTCCCATACGCAAAAGCCAGCGCAATCGCTGACGTACGACTGACCGTCCGGACGGCACTGCGTAAAAAGCTCTGCCGCTTTCGGTACGGTTCTTGCAGTTTGCCGCACTGCACCCCGTCATAGTTGGAGGCTGCTGTCACTGCGCACTATCAAAATATATACAACTGGAGCGCACGGAAAAGGCGGGAACACACCGCACCGGACGCGTCATATCACGATGGCAGCCGAGAGGGTACTGGGGCTGGCGAGGAACCGGCGTTGCGCCTGGAAAGTCGGCTCTTCCACTTTAAAATGGAAGAAAAGTCGTCTGCGGAATCACATGACGGCCGCTTGGCGAATGGCGTCAAGAGCGGCGCGAGGAAAACAGTCGCGCAACCTCTGCTCCCTGCGGGAGCATATACAGGAACACTAGAGCGTGTCCTCCCGTCTGTGAGAACATACGCTGAACTAAAAACAGGAAGTGCGAGAAATGCTGTAACGTGCCGAAGAATACCTGCGGTTAATGTACATGAGGGTGCATACGCTTGCGGCACGTACACAGCGTCAATTATTATTCTTTTCTAACCATATCTGTGTACGTCGCGAGCGCCGACGTTGCGACTAATTTCGCTCGCTCTCGCCACCGAATGTCCAATTATGAATGAGCCATAAACCTGTACTAAGGCTAAAAAGTAAGGCGTAGCGTCGTCCGACCACGTCGACATGTTAACAGTGGACGCAAAAATACTTTCGCCGGTATCGCCTCGACTGCCGAGAACACTGAGCCGGGAAAGAGCAGTGTGCTGTAGTTGCCAGACTCGATGTGTGCGAGTAGGCTAAAATGTCCGTGGTCTGCCGCCAGAAAAATGTTCTCGCATTTCTCGCGCGATTCGGCCCACGGACCATGCGCGGACCTCGTAGACCGGAAACGAAACCGCACGTGGCCGCTAGTTTCGCGGGCCAAGAACGGGTCCGTGGTCCGTCGTCTGGATAGACCTTTATACCGGCACGAGATCCTGCAAGGGACGAAGCCTTCACCAGCCATGACAACAGCCCATCCACCCACAAACACAGAAGCAAGAAGCGGTCGCACCAGGGACACTTTTCCCCAGTGATCGTCCGGTTACATCGAGCCCAACCAACACAAGCAAGCTTGGGCAGTGCCATTGTAACAAGCCTGGAACACCTCCCCCCACCACCCCAATCTACAACACGCCCTGGCAAAATCCCAGGCGTAGGCAGAGGCGGCTAATAACCCTGTTACACGGCCAGTTTCAATGGCCATCGAGTCGAGGGCCGTCTAAATTTTGAATCGCCATCGAACTCGAAAAAGTTGTCTCACTGCTACACGGCCAATCCCATTGGTCATTTAAATGGTTCTCGTGTCTTACGACAAGCTTGTGTGGCGCCACAATCGCTACTTCAGATTTTGTGAAAATAACAAAAATATTTGATGAATGTATACTAAATGCTGAAATACACGCATACGCGCATGTCGTTTAAAACTCTTTTAATTGCACTTACGCGAAGGACAGATGCTGACATATACAGACAGACACTGCTGTAGACACTCTAATACAAGACGAGCCTAAACCAAGCCAGTCCAACTGCGTCGGAGCGCTGCTTCGTCAGGCTTAACGCCTGGAAAATCGCCTTGATATCTGAAAAACAAAAGCTATTTGTTTCTTGAAACTTTATGCGAGGATAAGAATGGGCAAATAGAAGGCGAATGCAACAGTATAGAACACGATATTGAGTTGAGGGATTAGCGACGAAGCGGTTATCGCTGTGAAGCAGGCGGGCAGGGCGCCGCCATATTGTCAACGCTATGTACGCAAGCAAAGCAAAGACCGCAACGCAACATTAATGCCATTAATTCGCTTAAAACCAGACTGGTACAATTTTAAAACTATTGTACAGACTTCGTGCATTAAAGTTTAAGCGAATAATGTTTGTTGAGGCTTTTGTACCGTGAATGTATTGTGTACGAAAGTGTGCTTGGCGCCGCTCGAAGAAAAGCTAGCAACCTTGGGCAGCGCTCGAAGGCCCTGGAAATCTCGATGGAGTTCCGCACTGCTCCGTTGACTCCATGGACTATTGACTCGATGGCCATTGAAACTACCCGTGTAGCAGCGCTCGGTCGCCTTTGAGTCGATAGGCTGTCGGTTCGAGGGCCTTTGAATTGCCCGCGTGACAGGGGTATAAAGAAGAAGCTACAGCAGCCGGTGCAGAAGCCGCCGCCCTTTGACAACAGATCGCAAGACTGGTAGCCCAGATAAGTGCTCCTGCCACGGGATCTCCCATTCCCTATACCCCCGCTCCTACCACATCCCAAACTCTCTCTCCCAACCCACCCACCGGCCATATTCCACCCAGGCGCTCCAAACCTACTTCTTGTGATTTGCTAGCAATGGAGGCTGACACTCAACCCTCTACAGATTCACCTCCGCGCACAGCGGCCCCTCCCCACCGCGCCCATCTCACTAGACAGCATACCAATCCTGCTTGAGTCCTTTGCTGATCGCTTTGAGGCAAAATCTCAGGACGAAGTCACATCAAACAGGAATGTGCAACCCTCAAAGACGCGCTAATACGCATAACACATGATAATGCTATTCTCAACAATCGATTCAACGTACTAAACTAAAGATTCTCTGACCGCTATAACGATCTTGAATTCAGGTTAAGCACTTACAAAACCAGCCTCCCAAAGCATGACTCCACATCAAACAGACACCAGAAGCTTAAATTGAGCATGGGTAGGACCGGACAACCCTATCCCTGCCGTAGCTCAGGACCCCCACACCCTCGTTACGGCTCCCCCCTCTAAAGACTCTCATGATGACAGTTCCAGACCGTAATCTTACACTCTGGCAGTAGAACTGCCGGGGGCACGACACACCGAATGGACGTCGGGTTTGGTTAGATGCGCAACTAGCCGGTCTCTCCCTACTCACCGACCCTAAGCTTCCTACACGCAATGGAAACAGTGTCTGTAAAGACAGTACACCAGACCTCATGTTCGCACATCGCCTTCCTCAGGCCACATGGTGCAACACACAAGAGAATCAAGGTATCAGAACCCACAGTGCGCTTCATATATTTTTACAATATGTAGGTAGCGATCACTGCATTATCGAGATTCTCTTAAACATTCACTACACCGCAAGCCTCTCACAGGCACCAATTTCACAAAGTCAGACTCTTTCCGCTCATGTAGAGCAGCCCGCACACTTTCGCCCCAAACACGGACATCACCGAATGGTCCAAGCAACTACAAAGCGATGTCCGATCTGTAACTCGCCTTCTACCAGAGGACTGCCCAAGCGACACAATTGACTCCCGCCTCCTACATTTCTGATAAGCTAAAGCAGGCTTTGAGCGACGCCGGCAAAGGCAGCGTTGGAACCGGACACTTCAGCGCCGCATCGCCCGTCTTGACAAAGAGATAGAGACGCTCGCACCGATTCTCTCACGAAAAAAATCGGAATCACTATGCAACAAGCTAGATGGCAATATGTGTACACCCCAGACCTGGAACCTCTTTAGGCACTTAATAGACTCCACTCACTCAAGACTATCCAAAGACACAACCTCAGCAAACTCATACATACTTCTGATATACCTCCATCGGAGCTTCTCCAAGAACTTCGCAATCAATACTTCCCCGCATACGCTCCTGTAGCACACCCCGACTATGCAGGCCTCCCTAACGACCACTTACACCAACCCATTACAGAAGCAGGGGTTCAGAGTGAACTCCAGAGACTCAACACTTCCTCAGCCCCGGGCCCAGACGGGATACATAACAAGGCACCCAGGAATCTCGATACACAATCCATTGCCGCACTTACTGAATACTTTAATGAGTGCTGGAAAATGCCTACCCTCCCACCGCAGTGGAAAGAAGTCAAAGTCGTCTTCAGGCTCAAACCTGCAAAAACCTCTGCTCACCTCTAACTTAACTAATCTCCCTGACATCTTCTGTTGGAAAACTCGTGGAGCATGTACTCCCGTCAAGGCTTTGCCAATACCTAGAAGGCAACAATCGCATGCCCACTAGCATGGTTGGATTTCGCCTTCGGCTTTCCACACCGGACGTTTTCCTACAGCTAAAACCTCCGACGCCAGAGCTATTCTAGGGGTGCATCTCATTAAGGCCTTTGATAACGTTGCACACTCAGCTATCCTCCAAAACCTTACGACCCTGGGAGTCGGCACGAGGATGTGCAGTTACATCTGAGACTTCCTCAGCCACTGCACAGTGACGCTTACTTTCGACGACCACCGGCTCACAGGTGTCACGCTGGGAGCACGAGGTGCGCCCCAGGGAGACGTGCTGTCCCCTATTCTCTTCAACATAGCACTCCTTCACCTACCTCGACAGCTAGCTCAAATCCATAACATACATTTTAGCCTCTATGCCGATGACATCACGGTCTGCACAAACCACGGCAGTGATGCCGAAATAGAACAGCACCTAAAATTGGCCCTAACGACCATCGACACATATGTACGGGAACGTGGCTTGACCTGCTCCAATAAAAAATCCGAGCACTTTCTCTACCGGTCCAAACAACACGATTCAATCAATACACCCATCTCCTTCACCCTAGGTACCCACTCCATCCCACTAGTAGACAAAATCCGCCCGCTTGGGCTGGTTGTTTACTCCCATTGCGCGTACGGAGAAGTCATAAAGACACTCCAAACACACAGTCAACAAACCACCCACCTGATTCGCCGCATAGCGAACCGCCTGGCTGGCCTCCGCGAGCGACACATGACTTGGCTAACCCAGGCTTATGTCATAAGTAGCACAACATATGCCCTTCCATACCTACCCCTCAAAAAGAAGGAGAGAGACCGGGTAAATGCGCTCCTGCGAAGTTGCACGAAAACGGCTCTACGTCTTCCCCCCAGCACATCAAACGACCGGCTCTTCAAACTCGGTGTACACAACACCTTTGAGGAACTCACAGAAGCCACCTTTACGGCACAAATATTCCGCGTATCCATCTCAGAGGCTGGCCGCACTTTATTATCCCAATTAAGCCTCACCCCAACTAAACACTATACCGAGGGGTCCCCCTTCATCCTATCCTTCGCTATCACCTCAACGTACCCCCCGTACCCAAGAACATGCATCCTGAGCGGGACAGGTACTTTCAGAGTAGCGAATGCTCGGGCCCTCCACAAACAGTATGGCGATGACCATGAGGTGGTCTACGCGTGGACGCAGCGGATACATGTCAGGACTCCGTATGGGCCTGGCGGTAGCCGCCAATCAAGCAAAACTTCTGACCTCCAGCTCAGTCATCACCAATTCTACCACAGAGGCAGAAGCGGCAGCCATCGCGATTGCTCTCATTTCTACATCTGCCACAAAAATTATCTCTGACTCTATATCTGCCATTCTCAACTATGCCAGTGGCTACATACATATCCCGCACTGCTGCTCGTTTCCTACGCTTCTGGAAGCCCCTGCGCGCAATAACCTTCATCTGGACGCCAGCACATGCCGGGCTTCCTGGCAAGTAGGAGGCTCATTCCTTAGCCCGAGGTCTCACAATCCATCCGGGAGTCGAGGCCCTTCTACGGGACGAGGAGCGCTTGCTTTTCTTCCGCGATATTCTCTCGTAATACCGGAAACAACGGAGGGAGTACGCACCCCCAGCCCCATCCCTCACCATAGCGCAGACCCCACACTGGAGACGACTACAAACTCCGACTTCTCCATACCCCATACTACTACATGCCCGATACCCAGACCAATTCCCCTCGTCATGCAAACTTTTCGGAAAACCAGGAGACTTTCTTCACACCCTGCTCACATGCCCCACCTTTCCTCATCCCCCATCTCCGACCGTGGCGGAGTCGTACTGGAAAACTCTTATGACCGAAAGTTTCCACCACCACCACTATCGAAACGCAGCTGCCGCGGTCGGGTTCGAACCCGAAATCTCCGTATCAGTAGCCGAGTGTCCTAACCATTCAGCCACCACCAAGATATGTTTCCTTTCCTTAAATTGTCCGGGCAAGGCACCGCGCCGAAAGGACAATGGCGTTCCGTGGATTCCTTGGCAACGCTACAACACGCTGTTGCGTCCTGCTCATAAAGACGGAGCTTCGGCGTCCTTCAATTATTTTTAACTCTTGGAGTGTCCTGGAGCTTTTACGCCGGTATGCTGCACTGCCCACCCTCACCTGGTCCCTTTCCAGCGCTCCTCGAACCCCCTGGATATTCCCGTAAGAGTTCTTGTCTAAGCTTCCGTCACTGCTGTTGAACGCGAAGCATTGTCTTTACAGACGCCGAAGCACTTGTGCAAAATATCAGTCAGTGCCGCAGCTATTCAGTCATGTGCGGCCCGGTGTCGACCGACGCTGCCGGTACCAGGCGTCCGCCACTATTCGAAAGAAATTTCTCCGGAACACAGAAAAGTATGAAATCGCCTTCAAGCGGGAAGCGAAAAGAGAACACCCAGCAGCGAAGGACCTCTATAACCTGAGCCGATGGCATCACTTCCCGCTACCCCGAACGAAAATTGTGATATATCTTAGCGACGTCAATTATCAAAGGGCGAGCTCTTCCCAAAAACTCGGAGACGAGCGATTAGCGGCGGCCCTCCGGAGGCCAACGCCTTGCCAGACGCCCAGACGTGAAGTCCGATCTACCAATTCTCTGTTTACAGTTTTACTGGAATTTTTCTGTAACCCGAATAAATAACAAACGAATATTACAAAGCACCCTATCGCCCGAGAATAGCACAGGAGCGAAAGAGACGCCGTCGCGCAGCTCGGAAGCCACACAAACCTCTCTTCTTTGCAAGAGCCATTTAGTTTCGCAGCCCCGATAACTGTTTGAAAAAGGATAAGTCTGTGTGCTCCAGTCTTCGTGCTATCCTTGCTGCCTGTGCGCAGTGCTGACTTCCTGCTCACACGAGTACAGTCAGGGGTTTGAAGTTATCCCGCATTAGAAGCTTTTCGACTGAGTTTGTAATGAGAGTGCAATTGATTGTGAATTCTAGATACATGTGTGACACTGCATGAAATAGACGGTGTGAAACTTATTTTTATTAAGTACATTCTTAGATTCAGCAAATTTGAATACGCTCAGGTAAGCGCACAAAAATTTGTTTGTCCCACATCCTGTGGACAATCCTGTGGAGCATCTCTTCTTGCAACTTTTTTCTACTATATATCTATGTGTACCTAAGATTTCGTATCTATCACTGCACTGAAGTCACCCGGATCAACCGTATCTGAAGGCGGTAGAACAGGGGATTCGTACGCCAGCGTATTCCCAGCCTTTTGAAACGTGGCGGAGGGGAGCTATTCAGAGCAACGCTAGCATGCTCTAGCTGATAGCCCAGTCGGCGAATCTGGCAAGCAGAGATGGAGGAGGTATTCGCTTCTGCAATGGCTGCTTTTGAAATAATGGACATTAATGGGACATGCAGACATTTAAATTCAGTTTTATATTCTTAGTAAAAACGGAACGTTTACGTTCTTGTTAGCTTAATGATGTTTGTTCGGGAGCCAAAGGAATATCTGCTGCTGAGGAAATAAGATTTAAGGATGGAACCTTTTTTTCCGCGGCTCCAGTGAAATTCGTGAGGTCAGTTAAGAACAGGGGTCCGTGATCAGGTTTGGAGGTGAGGGGGAGTGTGGCCTCACCTCAGAGATATCCGCAGCTTCAGGCATTGACTTGTCAGTACTTTCTTTTGGTTGTGGTGGCCGCGATGCCTGTATATGATTTTTTGTCCTTTGATGACTTATGAAAGGTTCGTTTTCAGCGAGTGCGCATTTTTAGTAATTAGAACGAAGCAATCAATCGAATCAGGCGAACTTCTATCTCTCCTCTCTATTTAAAATGCGGGCATGCGCCTGTCACCTGTCCACCTTACTATCAGGGCATTCAAATTTATCTGGAAGTGTTTTCGAAAAGTGCGCAGGAGTTCGCTTTATAACGAGGCCACCATGGTTCACTGGCCACGGGATTCGGTTGCTGAGCACAAGATCTGGGGATCGAATCCTCGTCGCGACGGCCTCATTTCCACGGAAGCGAAATACAAAAATCCCCGTCCCGTGTACATTGTGATGTCAGGGCACGTTAAAAGGCCGCCGCGGTGGCTGAGTGGTTAAGGCGCTCGGCTGCTGGCCCGAATGACGCGGGCTCGATCCCGGTCGCGGCGGTCGAATTTCGATGGAGGCGAAATTCTGGAGGCCCGTGTACTGTGCGATGACAGTGCACGCTAAAAAACCAGAGCTGCTCGAAATTTCCGGAGCCTTTCACTACGAAGCCTCTCGTGGTCTGAGTCGCTTTGGGACGTTAAAACCGTATAAAAGAAACAAAAAAAAGCATGTTAAAAATCCCTGAATTAATCTGGAGCTTCCCACTGCGGCGTCTCTTCGTCTCTTCTTGCTTCGACTCGGTCCCCCAATAACCGTCTTCCTTAACGGCGCAGTTCAGCTGTCCTCCAAGAGGGAAGCAGTTTCTGCGCTTTTACGATCGCGATGGTTTGCATTTATATTTTCTCTCTATGGGCAAAGCTCTGAGAAGGCGTGGTAAGGAACCTGCCCTGGAGTTATCCAAATATCGATGCGGTTCGTATACGAACATTACCGTCGTAAGACAGGGCCTCTTCGATTTGCCGGGCTCAGACAGCCCGCTGGCTGCCAGCAAGTTCGCCCCTGACAGGAAAGCGTGTCGCGCTCACAATGTCTGGCGGCCAACGGGACCATCCAGGCGGCAATCACGGCGACGGATCACGGAGGGCAGATGCTTTCCGTATAGCTTAGCGTTCTGCTGCGTCTCGTTGCTGCGCACGCCTGCGGCAGAAATAGACTGCTTGGGACTGAGAACAATTAACCTGAAGTGACTGAGGGCAGCCGCAGTCGGCAGAACAAACAGCTGATCATGTTCGCACCCTTATAACATCGGCGGCGACAACGCGAGTGTGTGCCTTCGGTCCACCGTGTGCTGTGGAAGCTTAGAGAAATCCTCAAAAGCATGTGACGAGCTATCGCAATCTAACGTCATAGGTAGCCACCGCATCGGAGGGAAAAATGGTCCGTGGGTTGCTCGTCAAACGACACGCCGTGCTCTCGGGTTGTCGCGTATTTGTTTACTGCGCAGTAAGTATGACTGGAATGACCACAGAAGATCGACCCTGCATGAGTGTTGACTCCCTCTGCTGTGGTCGTAGAGCTGTCTGCTTTCGTCAACTGCTTCCTGTGGGCTCTAAGCTGAAAAGAATCGGGATACGTTCCCACTCGATGTAGTCTGTCGCCCGCCGGCAAGGAATGCACGCGTAATCTCGACAAAGCAATTAGCTGATTGAACGTTCATCTAGAACAAGTGGGTGTACAGTACTAGCTGGGTATCGCATCTGTAATTCTACACCTTTACCGGAGAGTACTGGCACGTACCGCGTGTGCTTACCTGTTGCTCCGCGCTGGAAATTTCTCTTTACTTAATCGAACGCGAGCTGATGCGTGCGTAAGGTACTCCTCAGATACTTTAAGCATTTGTGTCCGAAGCCCCGAGCATCAAGCTTTACGGCAGTCGGTGGCGCCCGGATCGGCATTCGCCTCAAGAGACGTACGCGACAGCTGTGTGGCCACATATGGGCCCTCAGAGATGTCTCGAGAAGTGTGTTCGTGAGGGGTTTTAATAAAGGACAGGTTTCAATCAATGAAGCATTTATCAAAGCATATCCGTCTTCCCACAATGCAGAAAGCAATGAAGACCAGGCTCTCGTATCGTGCTCAACCACTCCTCGCCAAGCGCGTTCAACACATGCATGTATGCGCGCGTCTCAGCGCGTACCCGGAGCTGTAATCTGCGGCCGCTCTCGTGAAAGGCCTAGAACGCCATCGCAATATCAGCGGGGCGCAAGAAATTAATGAATCAAGTGTTAAGCGAGCATTTGTGCTTGTCAGGTCGTGACAAGGTTCAGTGCGGGCACTCACGCAAGCAAAACATACAAATAAACAACGATAACTACCGGAAAATGCGTTATTGTAGGCGACACAGACGATATGCACCGTGGTCTAGTCGAAACAAGCGCCTGCATCGAGCTTAGGATACTACAAAACATCGCATGAAGAACTGCGGTCCTTCTAGTCCATATAAAAATGGCAGCGAGCGCTTTCCGCAACGATGCATGTGTTTAGCATTGTTGGCTCACTGTTTTGATGGCTCAATATTAGTTCTATAATAGTATTAGTTGATGAAAACGACGATGTGCAATGCAGAGGCGAGTGTGTGTTGCGGTTAACTCGAGGCAGTGATCAGCTGCGGTGATAACATAGTACTCTCGTGCAGTGGCCACCGAAGCTGATGTCTTCGCGCCTGTGCGGGTTCGAATCGCAGTCGCGGCAATATTTATTTATTTATAGATTGGCCAAAGTCACCCTCAAGGCCAAGCGCCACATAAACTCGGTGAGCCGGTTTTACCCCGTGAAGGCTTTCGCACTGTAAAATGCGCTATAAGCATAGGAACCATTGCATGTGTTCTATCGGGAATGAGACAGTTAATGCGTGTTTCCTTTCCTCGAAACCACCACCAGCCTCCTCTGCGCCGGGACCGTTTGTGCACTGTAGCTTTCAGACATAAAGCCACGAGCATAAAGCCAAAGGTTGTATTTTGCGGGCTACTCCGCATGGCTTTCGTACGACCCATTTGGAATTTTGAATCAAAAATAAAGAAAAGAATGCAGAACATGACTGCTGTGCTCCGTACTTCCGCAGATGGCGTCCGGCGGCCAGTGGTATCTGCAGGTGCTGTACACGGTCGCGCCGCACGTCAGGAGCAGAGCGCGGCGCCGCCGCCGGGCTGTTTTCCCGGGCAACGAGACGGCGGCGACCGAGGCGCACGTGTTCCGCATCGGCCGCCAGCCACGAGCGTCCGCAGTTGTCTTGGCGCGTACGGTGCTGGCGACTGCGAGCACGGCGCTCTTCGTGCTCATCCTCGGCAGCTGGATCGCGTACCGGCGCCACAAATCAAAGGCGTCGGCAGCGCCGGTCCACAGTACGCGCACTCGCGGCTGCTACAGGGCAGTGTGCGGCCACCCGGAGGACCACCATCGCTACCACCACTGTTCGACGTCCCTGACTGTGTGGAGAGTGAGAGTGAAGCCATGGACGCCCCCGTCAGAGCCGATCCGTCCAGACGTGACGGAGGTGTGACGCCACTCGACTAAGTGCGGACACCTTTCGCGGCAAATTACGCAAGCTCCCTCTGTGCTTCCGGGCATCCGCTTCTTTTGCATACCGGGTGCCTCGAGGCGATGAAAAAGCAGCCCCTCCCTGGCGAAGCAGCAGTGAGAGCGGTCCACTCGCTTTGGCCATGGTGGCTGCAGCGGATGGGCCATTGCAAAGGGGCGAAAAAGGCGGACTTCACGGGGTCGATCACACTCGTTTAGAGAAAAAATGTGGGTCTTTGGCGCATAATCAGGCGGGAAAGATTACTAATTCGAAAAAAAATGGAGGCGCTTTCCCCCACCCTTTTCGCAATGGCGTGTCGATAGAGCAGAAAGCAGAGCGAGAACGCCTCGACTGAACTTATAATAAACAGAGATTAGCTGAGAAACACCGAAGCGTGTTCTTCATGAAGGAGGTACACTGCGATCACGCTTCCTACACTCCACGAGAGCAGAGAAGTGGACGGAATGAGAGCATTATTAGAAAAAAAAAGGATGTCGATTTATTTAGAAAGCTTACTTTTTTGTTCCACTTGAAAACTCGCAGCCATTTCAATCTCGGTAAAGAGGCCAGCAGCCCAACTTACGCTGCCTCACTCTGTGGGCGACTGTGATCGACGCCGAACTTATGCAAGACCAAAGATGCGCGGCGGATTTGCCGGTATATTATACACACCTATATTCATGCGTTTTACTCAAGGCTGTGGTACTCCATCTGTGAAATGACCACCTATAGTGACCCCTGCGGTGACCAGCGCATGCAGGTAATTCTTGTACCGCGGGGCTTCTTCTACTATCTCGGAGGTGAACTGCTGGCCGTGTCGGACCCATTAATTGGACTGCTGGTACAGTTTGCTTCCGAACCCACTTGCAGGTCGGGAGCTCACCACAGCTACGGGACAAAAAAGTCCCATGTATTCCTCGCCAATAAAGTATTTTCGGTTTGTTACACTACCATCTCCCTAACCGTACTGTCCACGTTCAAAGACACTGCCCACTAGATAATAATTCAAAGTGATGGTGTCATGGGGAAATATTTCCCGACGGGAAAAAGTACGCTGCGGACAAGAACGACGAGGAAATAAAAGCGCAGACAATTTACTCTTTATAAAATTACGGCTGGCAGCTATACAATCGATACCCTCAAAAATTGTATTTCTGATACCACAACAAGATACGGAACTAAAATTGATTTCAGATACAGATACTCGATGCTGTGTCGTCGATAATTCGATACACCACATAAATCACCACTAGTAATAAAGCTGGTAATATGATTTGCTAATGTAAGAAATTTCTGCGTGTTTTCTCGAATATTTATAGTGTAATTGATATAGCGCACGGTATTCGAAATGATTTAACGACTCCGGTAGCACAAATTTCTCCAATTTCTTCCCGCTCCTGACCTGGATCCATTCAAGCAAACACGACAAGTGAAGCCAATCTCTGTAAACATGACCACTGAGGGGCAAGCTATGCCAGAAGTCTCGACAGTAAAAATTTTAGGTATGTGGATTCAGTCAGACCGCAAGGTGGACTACTCGCTCAAGCGCCTTATTGAAGTCACTGGCCAAGTCACTACGCTGATCACCAGTGGGAACAACAGAAGGAGGGGGCTCAGAGAAAGACACTTCGCCTGGTCAAAGCTATAGTAGTCAGCAGGGTCACATACAGACCGTTTACAAAGAGCAGTTGCACTTTACATACAGACCCTTCACAAACAGCAGTTTGCACTTTAAGAAACAGATGGACGGGCTTTGCTTCTGGCCTTTGGAGCTGCTGTTAAGAGCATTGGTGTGTACTGCTACGCAGCTTCTGTATGACTGGAAAGTGAGTTTTTAACACAGCTGTTTTGACGCAGATGTGCAGTATATTTTTGAAGAAACCTGCAGGGAAGCAGAGTAATATTCATGTGGCCGACAGGGAGCAAAATTCACTACGCTCTTTTACATATGGGACCCTTCCTCAATGAACGAAACAACCTCGCCATAAAGTCAGGCTAACGTCGCAACCCGACCAAAAAATGATCGGCCCGTCATTGGAAGTAAAGATCGGGCCGAGCTTTGGGATAGACATGTGCTTTAGACGGCCCAACGCCAGCACCTTTACCTCGGGCGTTTAATGAATACCAACCTTAGCAATGTTGGCCCGGCACTGCCAACCAGCAACTGAGCTCGGGCTCAGGTGGGTGTGCCGCTCGCCCTGCCTTGGGTCGAGGCTTACCGCCAATGTCGGCCCTACACCACGCCGACTGTTAAAACGTGCTCTGCCCAACCAACTCACGCGAAATCACTCATCATTAGAAAGTTCCGTGCCCGGTATACGCAACTCGAATGGTTAGGGCATTTCCTTTTGAGTACAGATCTAATTACATGGCATCAAGGTTATGGCAGTCAAGACCGCCTGAAATGCTTGATTGTGTTTTTCTTGGATGCACAGACTAGGGGTTAATGCCTCTAATAACCGCTTTATTATGCGTTCATACCTATATCGGTGACATTGTTGTGTTCTAAACAGAAAATTAATTCGTGTGTTAAATAATAACCATTTCCTTTCTTTTCTGCCGCCCTCTCTATCCTGGGCACCGACCAGGCAGCGCTTGATGAAAGCACTGGCATCTTTGAGCCTTGCTGTACTCTGTGTGGCCTTCAGGGAGCCTGCGGATAACTAGGATATAGTAAAATGGCACTTGTTATAGGTAAACACATAGACACATTCTTGACTCTGAATCTGGCTGCAGTTAAAGCACAAAAAAGTGGAAGCCAAAGCAGGACTCCCGCACCCGTCATTGTGCTGATGAGTTTTTTCAGCTTTTCAAACGCTACCTTCTGATCCGTCGACCCCTTCCAGCTGAAAGCAAGAGCAGCGCTCTTTGTCATCAGCGGGCGCAAAAGTTTTCGAACAGAATCATGCAGGTCCTTCCGCCCAAAGCGTGGAATGTACCCCATCAGGGCAAATACAAAAACGCATGAGCAGTGAACACCGTCATCAGCTGTATTATATGCCAATAAAGGTTAAAATCTCTTCCTGAAGTTCTCCAGTGATATTTAGCTCTCCTGCCCAGTCATTTATTTCTTCCGGCAAACTTCATCTCTCCACCCCCAGTCCCCACATAATCATTCCCTGTAATCCGCTCTCACAGATACAGATTCAATCCCTTTTCATTAGACGCAATGTTTTGTCCAGGTATAGCACCGGTCGGATTAACTGTTACTCTATAGTCGGATACAACGTAAGTCTGCAGTGAAGCTCCGGCCACATTGAGGCACGCCGCTCAGAATTTCTCCATGACAAAAATTTGTTCATGGTTAAAACTTTTCTTTTAACTAACCAAGAAGGTACCCAGGTAACAAGAAGATCTTCAAAACGTTTATTTTAGAGATAAACCGAACAAAAGGGATGTTCCACCAAAATAAACGCTTTCAAGCGATCTTTTATCGCCAGAATTAGATCTGTCTTGACAATACGCTTAAAAGACGACTTTAGAGAACGGGTCCTATCTCTGGCCTCTCAAAGGCGTCTTAAAGGCAATTGAAGTATTGACGGGGCAGACATCTTATTTTGGCAGGCTTTTTGGCCTCAGTATAGACACTGGGCAGACGGCTGGTTCTATGTTAGCCCTGTTTAAGACGCCTTATAGATCACAGAAGTTTTGGCGGTGAAGCAATACATTTTGGCGGGCTTTTCGGGCATGTGGTGCACGGGGTTGAAGACGAGTTTGGTTACTGCCCTCTTTAAGACAGATAATAGACGACAGAAGATTTTGCAGAAAGGCGCAACGAATTCTGACGGGCTGTTTTGGCTCGGTGTTTTTCTCAGCGGGCTCTTTTTGCCTGTCTCGACGCTGGCGGGCCGTGGCGGCCCCGCCATCTTTTCGGCCTCCACGGTGCACGCACGCCTGAAACGGCGCGCGCTCTTTTCAGAATTCCTGCACCAAGTCTGATTTATATGATGATATGAAGGCGCCTCATCGTGGTGCAAACTTTGGGAGAACCTGTGTTCTCGCGTAACCCATACAGAAACTCTGCCGCGTTTCAGCAGCGGATTCCTCTTCGCTCGTCCGGCTTCGCTGCACGCCGGCCAATGCTTGTGGCTTCGAGCGCTCGCCCTGCTCTTCGCGCCAGCGCTATGCGAGAGTACTCTGTGGACCTCCTATCGTCGCCCGGTACTCGTCCTGCAGTAGTCTTCACACGAATCTTTGCGTGCATGCAGCCCGCTCCGCGTCCCTGCCTATATACTATGACAAGGTTACACCGGTTGCTCCTTTGTCCTTCGCGCAGTTTCCTCGCTGCACGGTGGATATCGCTCGTTCTCTCTTTCGCGCCGCCACTTCGTGATGGTATTCAACGGACTCTTTGTCGCTGTTCGACCGCTCCTGGCGTGCAGCTAGCCACCATCTTGCGCGCACACCTCTTCGCACCATTGTTGTCTTGTGGTTCCTCGGTGATCTTCCCCTGCTCGCGCGGCGTTTCCACCGTGTTGCGTCCGCGCGCCTCTGAGTGTATACCATTTACCGGTGCTTCCGTCCGACCTCAGGTAAATGTGGTCACCTCTACTTGTCCTTCGTCGCTCTCACCTCCTTGTCTGGAACTGTTGTAGCTACAGCGCCTCACCTGGGCTTAGATTACCTCTGTGCTCTGCCGCAACTTGGGCGAAGTTGGTGGCGGTGAGTGGCGGGTCGTGCTTCTTGGATTGGCTGCAGCGATTCTATTAGATCTTCCAGTGCTGGTGTCTCTGCAGCAGATGAGGTGGCCAGCCTACTGCCGCATACATTACCGGATGTGGGCCTGGAGGACCCTCTGCTCTTGCGGGTGACGGACAGATCGAACACACATAAACCAGCACCTCCAGAAATATACCTGCTCCAACACTTCGAAGATGCTATGCGGCGAGTAATATCAGCATTTCAGCGAAATGCCTTTCTATTCAGACTTCTTTATAAGCGCTGCCACTCCGTAGCAGTAGCCGGCTGTGCTTCTACTACGAATTCGCAACATAAAGAAACACTCGTCTGCGACGGGAATGAGCCGCCGGCGCACTTCCTGCAGCGATGTGCGTCCCGCCGAGGGTCACGGCAAACCGCTCGCTCCTGGCTTGCTCGATTGGCATCGCTATAGGCTTAACGCGCTCCGCACTGAAGCTGCCGCGGAAAGAGAGGTCGAACTAACCGCTCTTGATCATTGAAATGTCTAAATTTGTTACTGTCTACAATAACTTCATGCCGGTATGAACGTGCGGTTTATTATCAAAACGACTTCATCAGCGAACGGCGCGGAAAAACGGGCCAGGCGAGCTCCTCGCACCGTCGGCCGCGGGTCGCACGCGCGGTGTCCGAGGTGTCGGCAGAAGTGCCACTACAGGCCGTCGTGCGCTCAATCGCATCATTGCGTGCACGACTTCGTCTTGATTCCGATATGGAACCAACTTAATTGACGTCACGCCTGACGTCTCTCATTCCGGGTGGTCACCGCCGGCCTTCGTACGAAGCGGGGCGTGTATATTTTTTGTTTTATAATCGAGGTTTTATTGCAAATTTCCGATGGAAGATTCGCCGGGTCCGCGCCGGTTCGTCGCAAAATGCGGGTCGTCGCATGAACGGGAGATGAATATCGAGGTTCCGCTGTGCTCAATAAGTCTGCTGGCATTCCACTCCAAAAATTTTACAGAGAGGCCTTGCTGCTTGCCTCGTTCCGATACAGTAAAAAAAAAGGCTCTTCAACAATGAAATATCCATGTGATGTGATTGACACATATATAAACTGCCTTTGAAGTACTTATAGCTCATGCAATTCCTCTTCAGCCCTCAAAGAAAAAAAAACAAGGATAATTTTCCTGCAGCCTGAAAAAGCAGCCTCCACCTTGCTTTAGTTGTGCACCAACATTATATTCCCGAAGAAACCTTTTTACTGTCCTAGCCATTAATGCAGCAGATAAATGGAATCTGAGTGTAATGAGCAGTCATTACCTGGATCTGCCAGTGTACTCAAACTGATGCTTTGGCCCCCTACCCATATGTACTCTTTTAAAAAGGTCCCCAATCATTAAAATAAACCTTCTATCCTCTTAGCGTTCAAATTATTCTTTATAGCCGAGTGTAAATAAAGGCACGACACTACAACAGGAATTTTTAATCTTTTTAGCCTCAGGGGACCTCGCAACCTTCAAAAGGCACCAAGGAACCCCATGTGCCTTTGCTTCCATCCCTTCATGCTTAACATGCATGCAGAAAAGAGTATGCAGGTGCATGGTTCCTTAGAAAAAATGTGCAAATTCAATTAAAAATGAGCGAAACAGTCAGCTATAAGCAACAGCAGCACGATTACTCTCAAAGTGCAGTGGATAAAAGGAAAGATGAGGTTGAGGCACGTACGAATCTGGGTGCTCGGGGAACCCAGAAAGCAAGTCGGTGGAAACCAAGGGGGGTGTGGAACCCATTTCAGGAACCGCTGTGCAACAGGGCACTTACAGGGATCACCTGCTCTGATTGCTTGCTCAGCTGGCCAAGTGCCTCCAGTAGATTGGCGGCCAAGCGCCTGTTCTCACTCTCCAGCTGCGTGTTGCGCGCAAGCGCCAGCGCAAACTTATTCTTGAGCAGTTCTTTGTCCTCCGTTCCACCCGATGTTTTTGCACCCGGTTTAACATGAAGCTGCCTGCACCTCATGAGCGCAGTCTCAGCCTCCTGGAGCTGCAAAACATTGTGAGCAAGCAAACGCATGTTGAAGCAATCCGCATAGGGTAAGTGACTCAGGGATACTCAAAAATTTTCAGCCACAATAGCCAACTACTATGGATACACGTGAGGACACTGTGGGTGTCCCCCTCAGTGTTCTCTCAGTGTTCTGCGCAACTCCAAAAGTGATCTATACTCACACGTCAGTCCACAATACCTTTCAATCTCATATCACCTGGTTTGGGAATTCTGCAATGCGCGATATCCTAGCACGGAAGATTCGACTCCCTTTGTGCCTCCATTTTTATGAGAATAAATAAAGCTCTGTTTGTCTGCCTGCTTTCCACGTGGCCAACCCAAGTGATGCTTTTTCTCCACTACGCTAACAAGTGCATAGTATATGCCACAATACATCAAGTTATTGACGTGCAGCCATCATTTCTTGAAGCATGTGAAGCCATGTAAGTGCCGTCTAGCTGATTTTTAATTGGAAATTTACAATGTACTGAAGGTCCCCTGGCTCAAGTGAAAAACAAATGTACATCTGTCGATCATTTTCACGGCGTAAAACTTCCTCCTTGCGTTATATTACTGGCAATATTTTATATGTATTAGTATGGTATACTTAGGGGTTAGACTTTTCGGTTTTTATTTTTGAAAATGTGGCGAAATTTCATCGGTTTTTATTTCAGAACCGAAATTTCGGTTTTTTCTCGGCGAATATTATTTCGAGGAATGAAATCATTTCATTCCTCGAAAAAGTCAATGATTGACTTTTTCCGGTAATATTATGCGGCAAAACTGTGTGGTCAAAGGTCAATTGAAGTCTGTCTCTGTGTATTTGTCATCACGAACCATTTCTATACCAGCGATTAGCTTGCAAACGTTATTAATTCAAGCTGTGCTTGTAGAAGATATTGCTGCCTTCATTAAAAGAGTAAGTCAACTTATACAAGATAGCGGGCAGACAAAAACGAAAGTTGAAATTTACTTCTAAGATCTAGGTTGACCTATTAATACTGGCTTGTCGTGCTGGGTTGAGCTCAAGGGAATGGCATCACGTGGTCTCTGTGTTGATGACAGGGATGGAACTGCCACCTAAGTTTTCGTGGAAGCCAGAACATACCTTTTCGTGACGCCCATGCACGGTTCCGTGTCAGTGTCCTGCATGCAGTTGATTAACCTGCCTAACTGACTAGCTGCTCTAAGCAGGTGATGATAGTGAAGAAACAGAGCCTAGCTTGCAGGCGGTGAGGAGTTGCTGCGTCACGGTCATCACAAGCGTGTAAACTAGCAGAGAAATACCTCGTCACCCAGCTGCGCCGGTTATTCAACAACACCATCGTCGCTTCATGCCCCTGGCTTCCGGCTTGCGTAATTTCAGCTTCAACCCAGTGCACTTGCATTCAACAGCCAGCTATCTATGCCTTGCATGCCAATAATTCTGAATTCGGTTGAAACTGAATTTTGAAAACTAAAATCGGTGCACAGTTATCGTTTTATTTTGGCTTAAAGCGAAATGTCCAACCCTTAGGTACACTGCTAGGTGGCTGAGCCCTTTGCGAGGTTGTTACAAGTAGGCTAGTGCGAATATTCTTTGAAGTGAATATGAAGTGAGTAGTAGTAATTGAAAATTAAAATTGATTTCTGAGGATAGGAAATGGCGCAACAACTGTCTCACATATCTCAGTGGACACCCGAACCTCGCCACTAGGGGCGGGATAGAGGAGGGAATGAAAGAAGGAAGGGAGAAAGAGGTGCCGTAGTGGAAGGCTCCGGAATAATTTAGACCGCCTGGGGACCTTTAAGGAGCACTGACATCGCACAGCGCGCTTTAAGTAGTTGCAAAGTGAATATTTTGAATTCTTTAAGGCAGGCACTCTCAATCTTTAATATTTGGCTTTCTACGAGAAACTTGCCAAATTTTCAGATCGGTCCGTTCTTACTTAACATGCATTCATAAAATAGTATGCACATGCGTGTCCGCTAAAATAACAAACAAATTAAGTTAATAATGACTGCCTTTATAGTGGAAGTCTGCTACAATTAATTATAGAATAGGTCCCAAAATAAAGTACGCCAAAGAAAAGGTGGAATTGGGGTGAGCTGGCATGGTGGCGGCGGAATGTGTCGAGTCGGCAGTGCTCGGGCAATCACATGAGGATGACGACAGCAAAGTGAAACACAAGACAGTATAGGGATCCCCGTCATCGGCCAAATGCTCAGCGTGGTAGACATGCTGAGGTGGCTCGCGAGCTCACAACATGAGCACATGCAATCCTAGCGGGCATACGAGTGACGGGTAAACCTGTGTTTGACGGCGAAGGAAGACAAAAGGAAAGGACCGTCTTCACCGCAAATGACGTTTTCCTCCGTGAGGAATCTGCAGCATGCTCTGAAGGATTGTCGGCACGCTAAATACGAATTTCTATCCAGCGAAATTACAGTGTCACAAAGTAAACTGCTGATTGCACCAACTTCGTTAAATCCAGGCTTAACTGTATAACACGACCACAGCCTGTTCAAGCCAGCTACAGCCGAGGGCTCTGCAAAAATGGAGACGGCACACAAGAATATGCAAGCAACAGGTGCGTTAATATTATTGGCAAAATGACATATCACGGTGTAATGCATGCGAAGCCAAAGAGTGCAGCAAAGCCTTCAGCACGTTGATGCATGCAGTCTCCCATAGAGTAGCAGCCGCCATCGCTGCAGTGTCACCGCTGCTTCACGCTTGCCTGCTCCCAGTGCCCATTCTTTCTTTTCTCCGTTCTTTCTTTTCTCTACCTCACTCATCTCTTCCAGTGCCTTCTCTTTCTCATCGGCCCGCGCCACCTTCGCCTTTGCCCATGCACACCGGGAGAAAGCCTAAGGTTGCCGAAAAGTAGTCTTATAGCAGCTCACGAGTCAGATGGTGAAGCTCGCTGTAGCCATCATGGAAGTAGCCGAAAACAACAAAAAGCAGTATGTTCGTGCCTTGGTTTTGAATATAACACAAGATGCGTTCCCAAACCGACGGACTAAGGAAAAAGCTCTCGTTACGTTGCTGTAAATATGATAATTGCAAAGGTACTGAGTGGCCATCGACGCAATCGCATCCAAGTACCACGATGCTGTTTGCTGTACGGTGACCTATACTTGCATTGCAAAGAGAAGGCCACCTTCTGGCGAAGGTTCGCGATTTCTGCCTGGGTCGGATCGATGTTCGCCGTCGGCTTGTTCTTGATCTTCCTATATCCTGGTCTGCGTAGCGCAGTGTGCCCAGCGTCTTCTCACGGTTGCCGTTTGCCGGACTAATGCAGGCAATCATTACCGTGTGGCTACTACTTCCCAGCGAATCTGAGGAAAAAAGTAAATAAATAAGAATGGGGAGGAAATCGAATGCTAGGGAGTGACAGATTTTTAAGAAAGTTCGTGGAAACAAAATGTAGTGTCGTATGCAGAAAAAAAACTGTGCAGTCCACGAGCATACTAAACACAATAGAACTTTGACCAATTAGAAGCCCGCGTGACCTTGAAAAATATTCTTATTAAGCCCTAAATGGCTAATGCTTCTCACAAGAAAAAGTTGGAATAACGGTTCTTGAATTTCAGGGCTCTAAGCTACAACTATGCCTCTATAAGCTTCGAAAGCCAGAGAGGTACTGCGTAATCGTAGCAAAACAAGCTTTAGTCGCCATATCACGAATCCCAAACCACCTTGTGGGAAAGTCAAAATAATCCGAATATTTTAGAACGGTCCCTAAAACTTCGAGGAAAACACACAAGGTAAGCAATCATGCCAGAGTGATAAAAATATAACTTTCCGCACATCAATCTCAGTTTTGCGCTAGTGCTCAAAGCATAGGACTGCACAAATGGTGTGCCAGGATCGCAAAATCTCCCCACCATTCCACAGCTCGCATCACCCTGGTTCTTCTGCGGTGAGTCACAATTTTGACGTCTATAGGCAATTCTGAGAGCACGTACAACCATCTGTTCCAACCAGTGATGACTACGAAACTGTTTTATGTGCTCAGTCAAAAAACCTGCTAAAGGCTCCAAAATATACTCGACAAATCAGGTACGTCAGGATCCAAACTATACCAGGTTTTTGCTAGAAACCAAGCGAGATCATCTAAAGGTCTTTAAACGCTTAAGCAGGTTTCCAAACTACATAAAAGCTCATTAATTGGAATTCTGCAGGGACGCCAACCCAATCCGAATTAACTAATGTTCGAACTAACGAAAGTGAACAGAATATGCGGAACACTGTGATCGGGAAGCAGTCGGGTAGAGATATTACCCTATTTCATTGTTGTAAAGTATTCAGTAATCACCTTTTGCTTTTTTTTCCTGGAAGGCAATGAACAACACCTTCTGTTCTCAAGACCCAACTATCTGAAGGCCTCTTTTTTTCCCCTTCAAAACTGAATAAGAGGAAGGCAGCATTCAGTGCGCCCCAGCTTGTGCAGCGGAGGGCCGCACCGGAGGCACAAAGGGTGTGTGTGACCGTCACAAGGCTGGAAAATCGATCAACGTGTGACCGTCACGAGACTGCCGCTTTTCTGCCAAAATAATAGCACAACCCGACTTGCTAATTCACACTTGAGAGTCGCGGCCGTTGTACGACTGTTTAGGACGAAAAGCGAAAGTCGTCGGTGTGGCTGCACGTACGCTGCCTGCTTTTCCGGCCTTCTGACCCGAAGTCGCAAACTGCCAAACCAACAAGCCCGGTTTTTGGCGACATCCTAATTTGATAACACACTATATTGTGCCAGCATCACACGTGGTTTCAATTTCTCTTGAAGCATTTTGGCGCATTAATTATCGCAAAAAGACGACAATTCTAAAGCGTTACGCCGTGACACACTGCTTAGGTTGGCCGCTAAGGCCACAGTACCGGTGCTGCTTTTGTACAAGTCGTACGCAATTGTGCGCTCCCGGTAGCAATAACATTATTTTATAACGCTTCACCAATTCTCTTGCAAACAGAAAGTTTTTCAGTTTTGAATAATTTTTTAGCTTCTTCGCCATTCTAGCACTGTGGTCACCAGACATTTTGGTATCCCTTCTTCATCGCTGAAGCGGCTTGAAGCATCGTTATAAACGTGAAAATCAAACGCGTGTCATCAAATTATTTGGCATCTGGAGAAGCGCGCGATTTTTTGAGGGGACATTTGAATCCATGGGTGGTGTGAAGGCTGATCCTTCCGTTCCGCACCCGAGCGTGCTAATGAGCGTGTGTTTGTCCCCTGTTCTGTTGCTGCGTTATGGATCATAACGCATACCCACTAGCCAGAACCATCACCTTGTTAAACTAATGACCATGCTACTTCATGCCAACGCATACGCAGTTCTCCTTGTCTAGGACGCTGGAGAGTGCGGAAAGGCGTCGAATCGGACGGATGCCTCCTAAACGTCCTGCAGTGCCTTCAGCACTTAGAAACAAGTAGGTACTTAATTAACATCTTAACCACATATCATTGACACAAGCAGCAACACCGCGCTAAAGGCTTTCGCCTCACCGCACTTTAGGTCAACAAAGTGCCCCGCTGAATTTTTAATTATCCAGAGATTCGAATTAATAAAACAACAACCAGAACAAAAAGTAAACACATAACATACTACTGCTTAGAGCACTTCAATGTCGCTACCACTGCACTCAACAGAACTGTGGTCAGCGTTTTACAGTTAACTGCTCCACAGAGGGAGCTTGTTTGGACTCGTCATGGTTGCCACGTCACTGCTGGCTGCCTGAAATTCCGCCATGCCAGTTTCAACGTTTCCAGAACATAGTCGCTCGTCTCTCTGGGTGTACTTGGTTAACGGCAAAGCGTTTCTCCGTTCGCCGATACATTTGTGCAATCTTCTCAGTGCATGCAAGAGAGCAGACCAAGGTCCCATATCCGAGGCTAGTGGCGCGACGCACCTTTTAAGCGCATGCGCAGAAGGGCAGCTGTCAGCTGAAGAGTAGAAACAAAAAGACTGCGTGCGGTCCATCCAGCCAGCTCGGGCAGGGTCCAATGTATTTCGTATCTGCGAATTTCGAGCAGTGAACACTACCAAATGGTAGTCAGGCACCAACGAACTGCACAAGGTCACTTTGGCCAGTGTGAAGCCATCATACCTGTGAACAAATTGGGAGTACAAACACAGCCATGTTTTGGCGCTGAGAAATATTAAACAAATTCAAGCTCAGTGTTAACTAAATGATAAAGAAATCGACACAAGACCAAGAACAGGACGGAAATGATTATCACAAGCACTAGGTCTGGCAAAATCAAGCAATAAAACTGCTATTCGCAGTGTGTACAAGATACGATTTATGAGGAGATGCCGGCCTTCTGCAACACAAGCAACGTGGGCCATGCGTCCTCCGGACCACTTGAGCGAGATCTCCAGTAAGGCACATAGCATAATGATACATTTCTCTCAATGCGTCATGCTACATATGACTGCTGGCCTTGAACACACACAGAGAAAACTGCAAAAAGTACGAAAACGAACGCTATCAAAGATGACATGGCAGAGTAAAAGCTGCATAAAAAACATCAATGAAAAAAGGTCATGTGCTGCAAGACCAAAGTTTGAATGCGTAAGCAAGCAGTTGACCATACTAACGATTGCTTGGCTATTTGCAAACGACTTTCGTCGGCCATTACAAACACTTTCTTTTATTCGCTTTTAACTACTAGTTAGCCATTGCCACCACCGTCTTGTTAACTGCGCACCATTCTTTTGTTCGTTTTTTCTTTACGTTTATTTTGTTGTTTTATGTTTCTTTTAAATATTTTACTGTTTATGCGACGTGCGATAAAGGGCTCCGTTGGAGCAGCTACCGCGGCCATGTCCGGCCGCGTAAACAGGGCTTTTGCTTCGGATGAAGAATATCAGGTGAATCTGCCTACCCTTCCTACAGGAGTTGTTGTGTTAAGCAGAGTTTTTATGCACGCTGACGTGCGGGCCCGTCCTTATCGGGTCGAAGATTTCAGGGATGCGCTCGCTCAGCTGATGCTGCTCCCCGAGGTTATCGCCTTGGGGGCGTATCGCATGAGCCATGTATGGGCTGTTACTTTCGAGAGTGCTGAGGCGGTGACGGAAATTCTTTCTGCCGGCGAACTGAAAGTCAAGGACCGCCGCTGTCTCGTCATCGACCCGGCAAACCAGGACGTCCGCGTCAAGCTACACTGGCTTCTGCACAACGTGCCGGACGAAGACGTGAGAGTAGCCTTTGCTCCGTACGGCAAGGTGAGCGAAGTCCCCAAGGAACGGTGCCGCGTCCAGGGTGTCGCCAGCAAGGGGTCGACGACGCGCTTGGTTTCATTGAAAATGAATCCTGGCGTGAACCTGGAAGACCTCACTCACGAAGTCAGTGTTGGCGGTGAGTTGGCTCTCGTGGTTGTACCGGGCAGAGCTCCGCTGTGTCTGCGCTGCCACGGTACTGGGCACATTCGCCGTGACTGCAAGGTTCCACGATGCGGTGCCTGTCGTCGCTACTGGCACGAAGAAAGCAGCTGCGTACGCACGTACGCGAGTGCTGCCGTCCCAGTCAACACTGACATTTCGTCCGAACTTGTCATGGACGAGGCTGACGTGGAAGACGCTGCAGCAGAGGCAGGGGACAGGGTGGAGAAGGAGAAACCCCAGCTGTGCCGCCTCCGGAAATAACCACAAGCGTAGAGGAGCCCAGCAGTAAGCGGCAGCAACAGGTAGCGCAGCCTGCAGAAGTTAAGGCGCCAACGGACAAAGTCTTGAGCAGTGGGGCGTCAGCTCCCGTCGTTCCCCAGCATGGTGACAGCATGGAAATGTCAGATGCGTCAACCAGCAACCAAGCAGGGTAGCGACCGCCCGCGCACAGTGCGGATGGAGAGCCAAAGTGAGCGAAGGCGACGAGCCACCGCAGAAGACTGTTGGTGTCAGGCGACCGACATTGAAACCGCGGCCGAATGTACAGGCCGATCAACGAGCAGCGGCTAAGCCGCCGCCTTAGTTGGAGTGAGTGCGCTGTGAGTGGTTTCTGTGGGCGTGAGGTGGCCTTTTTCGGTGACGGAATGCATGGGCTGATCTTCCAGTCAATACGCAAGAGGTACTTGTGCTAAAGACGTTGGATTACCGCCACCGCACCCATCGAACACCTTAGACTAGGCAAGTCACCCGCACCGTCGCCTTGTGTCCCGAGGTATGCACCATAAGGCTCCTGTAACTAAACTAGACGGCTTCTACACATCTTAGAGCGTTGAGCATTGCAACAATTAATGTCAGGGGACTGGCTTCCAAGAAACGTCAGTACCAACTAAGCCGGCTCTTCGTTGATAATGACCTAGACATAATAGCCGTACAGGAGAAGAACGTCGAAAGACAGGAACAGGCGGACCGTATGGTGCAGCCTTTTACGGCACGCTACAATGTTTGTGTGTGCCATTCTTCTGGCACATCAGGCGGTTGTGCTATATTTATTCGGAATTCTTTGAAGATTGTCGAGCAGAATTTAACTGTGTGTAAAACTGGCCGTTTGGTTGTAGCTATTTTTTTTATTGCAATTTGCTATGGAGGGTCATATGCGTGTATGCCCCTAACAGGGAGATCGAGCGCAAGGAATTTTTGAGCGCCTTGAACAATATGTGTGCTGTGAGCGGTTAATTGTGCTTTTGGGTGACCTTAACTGCGTTTGTAAAGCAGAGGATAGAATTACAAAAAGACTCCTGCGTGACAAAAATGCGGAATTGTTGAATTCGATTGTGCAAGAAAATCTTTTAGATGTTGCTGAAGTTCTTTCGGTAGCGCCGCATTTTACTCACTTCCAGGGTGAAATTCACGCGAGACTTGACAGAGCGTATGTTTCGCTTGATCTGATTCTTTTGTGCAATAGCTACGAGGTGAAACAAATGTCATTTACCGACCACAGCTTAGTTACGTTTACCCTGGGGAAAAAAGACAAGAAATCTCCTTTCTCGTGGGACCTGTGGAAGTTTAACGCACACTTACTCGAGGATGAACGCTTTGGCATTAAAGTTAATGAATGCATTAAAGCATTGCTATCAGCAGAGCAGGGGAACTGGGTAATTAGGTGGGAAGATTTCAAACAGCAAGTGAAAATAAACGCGATATAAATGACAAGCATTATATGCCACGATAAACGTGTTAAAGAAAAAGAACTAAGTTGCCAACTTGACTTGCTCGTAAGCCTGGAAAGTTCCCAGCTGGGAAGATATAAGAGAACAAAAGAGATGCAAAAAGTAAACTTGAGATTATCGAAAAAGACAAGTATACAGCTGCCATGATACGGGCCCGTGCTGAACGTCTCTGGCTTGACCAAGTACCTACTAAACGCTCGCTTAGTGATGAAAAGAAGTACGCGACTCAGAATGAAGTAAGACAAATCAGGTACAGAAACGAGGTAACGAATGATAGCAAAGTGATTCAGTTGGCGTTTGTTGAGCAGTATCGGGAATTGCTTGGGCGGCGACGGCTTGAAGAGGGGTTTGCAAACACGTTCTTGTCCCGTATGCCAAAGCTACGCGACGAAATAAAACAAGGACTGGAGGTGCCAATCAGCGTAAGCGAAGTGGAAGGAGCAATCGAAGAGTTGAGTGCCGGAAAATCTGCCGGTCCTGACGGCCTAGGTAGTCATTTTTATAAGAAGTTCAAATCCGAACTCACCCAAGCTCTCCACTGCGTCTTCACCGAAATTTATGAAACAAAGAAAATGCCACCATCATTTAAAGCAGCACACGTGGTTTTAATACCCAAGAGTGAGGACCAGGCTAAACTGCTGTCCGTTGGGGCTTATCGGCTGATAAGCCTAACCAACGTTGACTATAAAGTGTTTATGAAGATTCTTGCCAACAGACTGCAAACGGTTATAAAGGACCTTGTAGGGCCCCACCAAACGTGCGGTATTAAAGGTCGCACCATTGAAACAAATGTGCACATTGCTAGAACTGTTCTTGAATGCTGCGATGCCTTCGGGGGTTGAGTTGCCATGATGCAGCTTGACCTTGCAAAGGCCTTCGATCGAGTGTCGCACGACATTCTTTTCTCCATTCTAGAAAATGCCAACTTAGGCTCTGTGATAATACAAGGTGTACAGATGGAGTACGAAAACTGTGTTACCCGAATTATAGTGAACAGCTGACTGAACCTGTGCCTGTGTGTTCTTTGGTCAGCCAGGGTTGCCCACTCTCGACTCTGCTCTTTGCGATCCACCTTGAGCCTTTTCTGTTATCACTGTTACACAATGATGGGATCTGCGGTTTCACTCTTCTGTCAGCGCAAGTAAGAATGCTGGCTTACGCTGATGATAGTGCTGTTTTTTGCGCGGATCAAGAAAGCGTTAAAGAAGTTGTAAAAGTTGCGGGGGAATATTGAAAAAAGACTGGGTCCGAAATTAACTGGGATAAGTGCATCGGTTTTTGGCACGGTGATTGGGACAGGACATCTGCCGTGTTTACTAACATGAAATGGACGACCTCCCCCTGCGAAGTACTTGGGGGTACCCTTAGAGCACTATAAAAGCAGTACGGAGTTGTGGGGTGAGATAACGCAGAGTGCAAGGAAAAAAGCGGATGGATGGAAAGGACGTTACCTTTCTGTTTTCGCGCGCGCAAGTGTGTGCAATGTATTTTTAATAGCCAGAATTTGGTATTTATTGCAGTTCGTGCTCATTACCAGAGCAAACCTGCAGAAGCTGCATGGAGTGTTTGCTGTCTTCATTTGGAGCTCAAATTGGGAGCGAACAAGTCGAGTTAATCTATTCCTTCAGGTCAAAAAGGGCGGCCTTGGTCTTTCTAATTTGTTTCTGAAACAAGTTGTCTCAAGATTTTTGTTTCTACGTGATCAAACCGATCCTTTGTTGCGCACAATGTTGCAGGTGCGCTTAGGCAACGTGGTGCCGGAATTTGTTGTGTCCAGTTACCCGGCCACGAATCGTGCTGTAACAGGTTTTTTGCGTGAAGTTTGTGGTAGCCGTTCGCACTTTGAGCGCTCACTTTTCTACACAGTATCTATGTGCTGTACCCAGGAAAAAACTGTATAAAGATTTGCTAGATATCTTTATACCTGCTCCCTTATACCGTTCCTTTTACTTCGGAGGCCCAGGCAAAGATGTGCTAAAGCGAGTTAAGAAGATGCCGGTAAGACCGACTGTCAAATCCTTTTTCTTTAAACTTCATACTGGTACCCCTCCGGTGAAAACATGGCTAAACGATAAAGGCTTTTTTGTGCCATGGACCATCGACTGCATACTCTTCAAAGAACCCGAGACCATCGAACATGTGTTTATCGACTGCTGGGACCCGGTTTTCCACTGGGACATCTTGCAAAGAACATTAAAGAAAGAACTACCTGAAACTGCTTATGGCATCCGGTTTCTACCTATAGAAAGTGAGGAAGTTCCTTACGACATGTTCATGGTACTGGGCCTCCACAGCATCTGGAAAACGAGAATGGCAGCCAGGCACGCCGACACAAAAGTGCGACCAGTGAGGGGAAATTTTATACAAAGTGCAGTTTTCCTGAGAGATGTTTTCCGCAGTCAACCCCAGCCGCCGGACTGGGTGGCAGTTATGGATGAACTGATTGATATGAAAATGTTTTAACCCATTGTCTCGGCCAAAGTGTGGCTAGAGATTTTTATTCCTGCGCATGAATTGTTCACCGGCAATAGAGAAAAAAAAAATCTCGTCATTCCTATGCTTCTAAGTACTTGCTTCCCACGAGGAATTCCCGAGTTCGAACCCAACTCCTGGAACTTTTTTTCTGCTATTTTTTGCGTTTGTGTGATGCCGAACGCCACCACAGACATTGCTGAAATATCTCACTGCGGCCAGCGGTGCTAGTACATTAAAAATTGATTTAAACCACTGGCTTTGCAGGCAGTGCGACAGCAATGAGTCTTTTCTATGCTTTTGCCAATTGCTTCTATCTGTCACTGCAGTTTGACTACTGTGCCTATTGCTATGCGCCTGCTCGTGCAGTTCTGAACTGTCCGCGGAGTCGCCCATCAATAACTGCTAGCTTAAACATTGAAACATCAGTGACCAATCTTCCTTGAACCTCTAGCCAACTGCTTTGGTCTTCCCAGCCCGTTCAGAACCAGCGAGATCTACAAAATTCATTTTTGCCACCACCGTGGCGCCTCCACTCTCGTTTTGTTGCTCCACTGTCAGTGTGAGGATGGCATGCGATCGCGAGGAGCAGATATTTATCTTGGTGGCTGCAGTGATCCGGGACGCAGAGCCGATGCCAACCAGCCTGACTGTCTCATCTGCGGTCGCCACTTTGTGTTGCGTTGTGATGCCTTCTTGAGAGCAGTCGTGCTGTGGGTGGCCAGAGATCGGAAGCACAGCTGCTTGGCCTTGTGGCTGGCATCCTCCCAGTCGGGCATCTTGCGCACGAAGTTCCACGCTTGCTGTGCGTACTGCAGCAAGGAGCACCACTGCTCAGCCTGGCACAGCTGCTGGGCCCGTTCCAGGCACTTGCGCTTGTATGTCTCGATGGGGATCTGCACTCGACGGAAGCAGAAGGCATCACGGCTGTCGCCCCAGTGTTTCTGTGGAAAAGCCCGATAGATTTGGTGCAGCAACTTTTCCAGCTTCTGCATTGAGTGGGCCAAGTCAGGCTTGGGCAGCAGCTCGTGAATGATCCGCTTAGCATCTGGGCTGCGACCCATGGTATCTTTCAGAAGGGTCACCAGCTGAGCATTGGTCAAGCCAGTCAAGGCCACCTCAGTTTCTGCCTCAGCATCACGTGACTGAAGCCTCAGGTGCTTCACGGGTGACACAAGCTTTTTGCTCGGTGATGCACCAATTGCATCTGATATTTCAGCAGGGAGGAGGAGGCGTTTCCTGGGAGAACTTCAAACTGGACTTAAAGAGAGCTGTGCTTTGCTTGGAGTCTGTGGATTCTCTGTGCTGGAACTGCTTTTTGGAGGCAGCTGCCGCTTCGTTGGTGTCCGTGGTGGGGTCAGGGCAAATTGGTTTCCTGGTGATATGATCCGTCTTCCGCGCCGGCGAACTTCTTCGTCAGGTGACGTCGACGGAGAAGGAGAGCCGAAATAGAGCATGTTGCTAATGGAAGGTGGCGAGCCATAAGCGCTTCTGGTTATTTCTCTCAGTGCCGATCTTGTAGTCATGGTGGGCGCGTAATAGGTTGGTGACGTGCGCACACAAAAGAAGTTAAAAATAAGAAAGCTTGTTGCATGGGCACTTCTTCGTGAGCAGGGGGAAAACCGCAAATGGGAACGAACGCAGCAAGACAGAACAACACTCCCCCCCCCCCCCCCCAAAAAAAAAAAGAATAAGGAGCCCCAAGCAAATCGGAAGCACATGAAGAGTTCAAAAGTGTACAGATTAGGCCACAAAACAAGCACAGCCAAGGTATGTTTTGCATACTGCACAGAAATTCAGTCACATTGCTTAGAGAGTGTAGCAGAATGAGCAAACCCTATCTTTTTACTGATGTAGGGGCCCTAAAATAGGAACTGCTAACTCAGCCAGGTAATACATTTTCCGTCCAGATGAAATTCAAGTTGCATGCTATTTATCATGCAGTTTGTGCAGGGATGTGGAATATAGGAGTGGAATCTCACCTTTACTGTACCAGTCTTGTCCTCCCGAATTGCAAGTGGCTCTCGCCTTTTGCTGTTTGGCAGCAAGTCGGAAATTTGCTCTTGGTATATCTGCGAGAAATTTGCAACAGCAATAAATCTACAAGAAGCCAGTTTGCACGCCACAGACATGATGCAATATCCTCCATTTACACTTATTTCTGGACAACACGACAGCACGAAGAAAGGCTGCACTTGAATGTTCAAATGCTAGGTTACGGGGATTTTACAGCTAATCAATGAATGCAAAAATCCTCAAGGTGCATACAGCATGCCGTGGCACTTCGTAAGCGATAAGCATGCATGCAAATCAGAGTGAAGAACTAGGGATGCCCAAACCAAAATTTGCAACGGCTAAGCTTGATTGATTGATTGATTGATTGATTGATTGATGCCCATGCTAAGTTTGGTCATGAAATCCATCACGCACGAACTTAGCCTCGTGCATGGCTCAGTGTTGTTGATGCTCATGCTTTCGCTCCCAGTCAGGGGTAGGAAACTCCAGTTAGTATCGTTTTCAACTACTTTAGTGCACCTGGTGTCTGGAGGACTCGCATTTAAAGCAAATCCTGCACAATCAGCACTCATGTCTCATTTTTAAAATGTGCGATAATATCTTGAAATGCGCTTAAGACGAACAATTGTTTGTATTTTGAAAGCGAGAGCAGGTACAAACTGTGGCGGTAGCCCAACTGTCTAAGGCATCGGAAGGCAAAGCTGTTATGTTTGCGCCAGCAGTGGTTTAGATACCGCTCAGGGACCAAGTTTTTTCCAAACAAGTTCTTTTTTACAGCCTGGCTCTGAGGAGGGACAGACCATAATCCCCCATTAGGCAGAACAACTTTAACAATTTCTTGCCATAAAATAGTTTGGTTGTGTTCAGTGTGCACTGGCTGAGGTCACAAAATACCAACGTCCATGTATTGCAGAAAACACCCTCACCTCCAAGAACGAGACACGCACAAGAAAAGACTTCCCTGTGATTGTTATGTTCTTGAAGATGTCCCCAATTGCCCTGGGGATGATTCCTGCATCGTCAGCATTTGATGAGCAGCGAATTCCCATCGTGTGCGTTTTGCCGGAACCCGTCTGTCCTTAGGAAATTATGGTGACGTTAAACCCTTGAACACAGAGCAGGCAGTCACGGTTTACAACATTTACATGGTCATGAACTCGTTACATATTATGCAGCTGGATGAAGCAAGGACGATGGGAAAAGGGGTTTGTCAGAATGCGCGAAAAGCAAAAAATGCCAACAGTCACTGAAACCAATGGCAACACAGGATATACGTTGTCCACTGCAAAGTTGGGAGCAACGCTGGTGAATACTCAAGATTACGCTGCACACAACATGAATGCATTCTACAGCAAGAGCTGAGACCGCCACCACTTTAGCTCAGTTGGTAAAGCATTGCATGTAACATTGGAAGGTCATGTGTTTGGGGCCACGGATGTCATGCCGTAATTTGCACTACTGCCTGTGATTACATCTTATTTAAATCATTACACAATTGGTTTTTATCTAGCAGACACCCTCAAAACGAATGCTTATGCTTTTTTAGGTTTTCAGAAAGCTTAGCTTTTCTCATACGCATAGCTGGATCAAGCAACTTCAGCCTACACACACTCTACAGAAGGAGAGTCTACATCAGCTGTAAAATTTTGGTTGATGGACAATCAGTGCGATGCTTGCTGTTGCGATTTGTGATCAAAGAAATTAACGTACCAATGTTCGTTTGTTGCACAGGGCACTGTGTTGGTTGCCAAAAGTAATATTAGTGGGAAATGTAACTGCAATACCACAAAAACACCACCTCATGAGAACCACAGGAAGGCTCAGGTAGAACTGCCCTTTTTGAAGGAGAACTGCCAATAAAAACAACTCATCATTTTGTCGAGTATGCAGACTATAAAATATTAGAGGTGAAAAAGTCATTATTTTATAAATCTTGCCAGTGAGCATAAAATAAACCAGTAGACTAATAACAAAAATATTGCCTCCATTGGATCTCTTCCAGGAAAACGACCGGCGCCAGTCACTAACACAGTTGCACCTACTTATAACGAATCCGACCGTCACGGGGATGGCGTTTGTTGTATCGTAGTAGGTGGACTCAGGCTATTGCAGCCAAAACACAGTCATACAAGAGTGGCATTTATTTCTTTAAAAAGGTCTGCTGGACCTTGTTTGTTTCTTCGAAGCACGCCCAATCAAGCTCCTTGCTCAGCTCTCCAGTGCGGTCACGTGCTTCTGGCTAAGACCCTTGTTGCGGAAGATTTGCTTTAGGGATGCCACACAGTCGAACCTGCCTATATCGAACACGCAAAAGAACGCTACGAGTTTGATATAGCGTGTAATTCGATATAAAATTAATTGATATGGAAAAAATGAATTTCTTTGATAGCCACTAACTCCGCGCAGCTAGATTAGCGAGCGAAACAGTCGTGGATTTGGCCTCCGAGTGAGCCCATTTTGCAAAGTTATCGATGGACTACGAAGAGCTGAGACCACGGCCTTCTATTGTCGCGCAGCAGCAAACGAACCACGCTGACTGGACAGTGCACGTAGAAGCACATAGGCACCCACTGTTTACAAGTCCTCGTCACAATGCGCATCAGTGGTGCCCTGGTTATCCGCGACGTCAGCAATGACGTCTTCGTTCGCAAGTTCTCCTGCTGCCTCAACTTCGGCTACGGCTGCCCCTCCCCCCCCCCTCCCGACCATCACAAATAGCACCAGCAAATGCGGGCAGCTGGTTATCATCACAACATGCGACGGCTATATATATATATATATATATATATATATATATATATATATATATATATATATATATATGTGTGTGTGTGTGTGTGTGTGTGTTTAATTTGTAGTGCCAATCCATTGGAGACTAATACTTCGATTAATTTGTCGCTTAAAGAAAACTACTTATAAAGCAGGAGAAAAAAGGGCCACGCCGCAGGGGATATATATATATATATATATATATATATATATATATATATATATATATATATATATATATATATATATATATATATATATATATATATATATAGTTAACTCTCCAAAAGTTCGCTTACAGCCAAAAAACATAAGTATTCAGGAGAGCAGCAGACTGGACAGCCGTCGCGGTAGCTCAGTTGGTAGAGCACCGGACGCGATATTCGGAGGTCGTGGGTTCGGATTCCACTGGAGGCATGGTTATTTTCTGCTGCTCTATAAGTAATTTTCTTTAGCCGATAGATTAATCTAAGTATTATTATCCCACTGTTAAGCACAACACATCAAAAAATTAAACATTCCCTTATGCGCCTTGGTTTCGGTGACTGTTGCCTCCCTTCAAAAGTTTGTCAAACGAGCCCCTCATTTCCTTAAGCTTGTCTGCTAATAGCTTAACGAGGGTCTCGGTTCTGGCAGTCTTGATTCCATAGGTAGCATAAGAGGGCTCTCGCACAGTTTCCGCCCTCTCCGTTAGATATCGTTCTACGTCACATTCGGGGTATTACAGGACGTGCTACGACCGCCGCTATCGACGAGAGTGGCGCTGGTGAACACTCTCAAGGTTCGCTTACACGCAATAAACATATATACCAACGAGAGCAGCAGATTGGACCGCCGTCGTCGTAGCTCAGTTGGTAGAGCACCGGACGCGATATTCGGAGGTCGTGGGTTCGGATCCCACCGGCGGCATGGTTGTTTTTTCTGCTGCTCTATAAGTAATTTTCTTTAACCGATAGATTGATCTACGTATTATTATCCCACTGTTAAGCACAACACTTAAAAAAATCAAACATTCCCCTATGCACCTTGGCTTCGGGTACTGTTCGCTCCTTTCATAAGTATATAATGTGTGTGCGTGTGCGTGCGCGTGCGCGCGCGCGCGCGTGTGTGTGTGTGTGTGCGCGTGTGTGCGTGCGTGTGCGTCTGTGTGCGTGCTTTCAGGTCGTCGTTCCAAGCCTTCCGCCACTTGTCAAAAAAGTTCGTGGTTAGTCGTGTAGGGCATCAGAACCCAAAGCGCGTTCTGCAATCACAGCTGGGACTTGCTTTTTGTAGCGAAAGCTACATTGGCTACGAACTTGCAGTTTCGCTGTCAATAGCCTAGCAACGGTTGCAGCTGGCGGAGGCAGCGCGCTCGCCATGCCATCTGGCATGACGTCACACCGCGCACCTCGCCGCGGAGCCGCCCTTACGCGCCCAACCGCTAACCAACGTATTCGGTGGCAATATCTGTGGGGGCCACTGAAATCCCCGCACTCTCACTGAATGAAAAAATGAAAAAAAAAATCTGTATCGAGGCTGCGATTCGCACCAGGGCCTTTGGCGTTTGAGGCGGACACGCTAGCGCTCCACCATGACGGCTCAGGGCTTCATCATGAATAAAGGCGCATCTAGTGAATGCACGTGTTTCATATATTAACTCTTCCGATCCAGAAGTCGCCGCGCTTTCGCTACGTATATCCTGGCCGAAAAGAGCTAGGCCAACAGCAATTTTTTTTTCGATCACGAGTGGTCGAAGATATCGAAGCTTCGTCGATCCATCCATGTTGGTAGCGAGCAACTTCAGATTTCTTCCCACCTCGTTCAACTCGCATGATAATTTCCAGCCATGCTAATCTACTCTGTATCGTTCCAATTTCCAGATTCATAAAAAAGTGGGGCAGGAGGGTTTTGCCATTCGCGGCTGCCGTCGCGCGCGCACACAGCCCACGAAAACCATGCAAAATTGCCGACGACAGCCCGACGCACCGTGCGACCGTGCCAACTCCATCGCAACGCGGACACAACTGACACAACGCGCTAAAAACGCATATTATGGTTGGCTGGTTGCGCTCCCGCCGCCTAGGTCATGGAAAATCCGCATCATAATTGGTCAGCCCATGTTACGTAGTACTATTAGCAGCCGCATCTCCATGCGGGAAAACTAAAGTTCAGGGATGTGCTGAGGGAAAGCCAGCTTCTTAAGTCGACCGGAGTTGCTCGAAGCTCGATCGGACCTACGGGGTAGCTAACCCCCGAAGGTACAGCGTGTTCCCCAATTAAGCACGCGCCGTAGAATTCTTCTCTCAGCTAAACTGGTGAATTGTTAGAGCTAAAATTTCGCACATAAATGTCATTTGGCTGGCAGAATTGTTTTGTGCTACATTTGTTTGGGGCACTCGAAAGAATCGATCAAAACAAGTCGGATATTCACTTCGTCTACGAAACAAAACGAGCTGTTATCTCAGCGATTGCACCGGTGGCATCATCTCGTTTGTGGGCCGTGGAGATTCGACAAAGAAGGGGCGTGGGTGTGTTTTGCGAGGGGTTTCAAGACGTTTTTCAACTGCTTTAATAATGGTCACAAAAAACCTTAGTTTGGCCAGAACAGATATTGCGCCACTTTCTATCCTCAAAAAACAATTTGCAATTTTTTATGAATTATTCAGAAGCCCTCCGCTGCTACGGCAACACTCTCTCATCCTTCTTTGACTCCCTACTTCCTCCCTTGCCCCACGGCAGGGTTGAGGTGTCCACCGAGATATGAGACAGTTACTGTACCCTTTCCTTTCCTAAAAAAAGTGTTATTTGTTTCATACCGCGTCCTAGAGCTCAGCAGCGGAACTACTATCTCTGCTCGGATGTGGGGCGTAAAGTTTATCTTCTGCTTCATAACCAATAAGTTACAGCAGCAGGTAGGCCTTTATATCACACGTGCGCAGTGACACCTGCATCAAGGTGCAGGCAGCTGGCATCGAAGAAATTCTCCTGAGCAGCTCGTTCAGACAAACGTTGTTAACGCCGCAGGGAAACGGAAGGGAGACCACGCCGCGTCCGAAACGTTTTACAGCGTTAGCTGTTAAAGCGAAGGGTCGTTGATATCGGCTTTAACATGCAGTGTCCGCGATCACATGACCGCCCCTTGCGCATATCCGGCGCCTCACAAGATAACCTGCCTTGACTGGATGACACAGCATTCTGCGTTCCTGTGCAATAGCAACCGCAGCAGTTATGATAGAGCCGCCACTGGCGAAGTGGCACATAAGAACCGTTGTGGAAGGGCCATAGATGCAGCCGAGACTGAACGTCATGCTCGGAACGCTGCACGTAAGTGGGATGACGGAGCCACAAACGTACTGCGTGTCGCACAGAGGACGAACGCTGTCGGGACACTGCCCGCTAACGAGCCGCATGACAGGTTAAGTCCGTTCGAACACATTTTTCACGTCGTAAGGCGGTCCTTGTAACCCTCCCGAAATTGATACACAGTCATGACACGCTCCTATGGAGCAGCATTCAAAAGCAAATGCACCAATTGCAAAGGGTATGTCAGTTAGAACCAGCTGACGACCATTCACATTACAAATGGTGCAATTGCCATATAATTTAATGCGAAAACCTTATATGAACCATTAACAACGAAACTCGGCGTCGTTCTCGGCGTCCAGGAAAAGGGGTGAGCAAAGCCCTCATTGACGTCATCAGTCAAAAGTAATGTTTCTCCTGTAGGTGCTGGGAAGCAAACCAAGGGCCTTCCGATTGCGAGGTCAGCACGTGACTCATACGCTACAAAACCGCGTTACTTGTGGCGAATGAAGGTGAACCTGTAGCGCACGCGTTATCTTACGACTACATGTTACTGAATAGGTCTGTCATTAGAAAGGAAGGTTAAAATTATGAATTCAATATTTCTGCTTTCGCCAAAGCACGTAACCAGTCCTAAGTTCCCTCTGTATTTTTTAAACTCCATTGGGAAGTCACTAATGGTATGAAGGGCACGCATGAAAATGAGGTCGGTCATGTATGCAATATTAGCCGGAAAACTAATTGTTTCTTGTTTGAGAGAGAGAGAAAAATATTTCATTAATCTCTTGTGAAGACTGAAAACTGCCGCCTAAGATATTTCTGTTACACCTGTCATGAAATTTTGCATTGTTACACGTAAATAATAGCTGCAAAATTTCACTATATTCGTGTGCCTATGCACAGCAGAAGCTATGTACGCTTTCCGAAACTCATATTCCACAGTCGACAGCTTGCTGAAACTTTGAGCGCCGTCCTCACGCTGGTTTGCACCGAGTAATGCACCAGTAGTTCATGTTCTATTATTTTACAGCCAAAGCTATACTGGCCACTAACTTTTGGTTTTGCTGTGGCGATGCTTCGAGGAGGCACAAAGACACACATTGAGCCGTTGCCTAGCAACCGCCGCCACTCGGCGGACGCCGCTGGGGTGCCTCGATGCCAGCGCCGCAGGTCGCTGGCATCGAGGCAACCCAGACGACTCGCACTCGCCGTGCCGTCTGGCATGACGTCACCGCGCCTCGCCACCCTTACCCTTACCCGCCCTTACGCGCCTAACCGCTAATCAACGTATTCGGTGGTGGCATCAATGGGAGCCACTGAAACCGCCGCACACTCACTGCATAAAAAAAAACTGTGTCGAGGCTGGGAATTCAACCAGGGCCTTTGCCGTTTGAGGCGGAGACGCTTCCACTCCGCTAGGGCAGATCACGGTTTAGTCATGAATAAAGGTGCATCTAGTGAATGCACGGGTTTAATATATTAACTCTTTCGATCCAGAAGTCGCCGCGCTTTCGCTACGTATATCCTGGCCTAACAGAGCTAGCCCATCCGGAATGTTCTCCCACAGATCCTTCATGGCCTTCAGATCAAGATTACAATATATTAAAAGGTGCGTGAAGCAAGTTTTGCCTTTTGGGCTGCATTTTTGTGTCTGTGTGTGCGCGCGAAATGGAAAACTTCACATCCAAGAGAAAACTTGGGATTCCCTCTTTCCAAAGAGTACATCAAGTTTTCGTGTAGTATATATGACGGGCGACTTCAATGCGAAGGTGGGCAAGAAGCAGGCTGACGACCACGCGGTAGGTGACTATGGGATAGGCTCTAGAAATAGCAGGGGAGAGTTACTAGTCGAATTCGCGGATAGAAATAATTTACGGATCATGAATACCTTCTTCCGCAAACGAGAAAACAGGAAGTGGACCTGGAAGAGCCCCAATGGTGAGATTAAAAAGTAAATCGACTTCATACTATGCGCTAAACCTGGCATCATTCAGGATGTGGCCATCCTCGGAAGGGTGCGTTGCAGCGACCATAGAATGGTAAGGTCTAGAATTAGCTTAGGCTTGAAGAGGGAACGGAAGAAGCTAGCGAAGAAGAAGACCATTAACGAGTTAGCCGTAAGAGGGAAAGCACAGGAGTTTAGGATAGCGCTGCAAAACAGATATTCGGCTTTTACTGAGGAAGATCATCTTGATGTTCATTCAATGCACGATAACCGGACATCAATAATTACGGAGTGCGCAGTAGAAGTAGGCGGTAGGACAGTTCGAAAAGATACCGGGAAGCTATATCAGGTGACGAAAGATCTGATTAAGAAATGCCAAAACATGAAGGCATCTAACACTACCGATAGAATAGAACTAACGGAGCTATCAAAGTTAATAAATAAGCGCAAGGTAGCCGACATAAGGAAGTTTAATATGGAGAGAATCGAGCATGCTATAAAGAACGGAGGTAGCCTAAAAACAGTGAAGAGGAAACTAGGCATAGGTAAAAACCAGATGTATGCATTAAGAGACAAGCAGGGCAATGTCATTAGCAATATGGATAAGATAGTTAACGTAGCCGAAGAGTTCTACACAGACCTGTACAGTAGCCAATGTAATCAGAGCGCTAATGAGAAAGACAGCAGTGCACAGCAATGCGTCATCCCGCCAGTAACGAAAGATGAAGTAAAGAAAGCCTTAGAAGCAATGAAAAGGGGAAAAGCAGCTGGGGAGGATCAGGTAACAGCAGATCTGTTGAAGGTTGGAGGGGACATCGTGCTAGAAAAACTAGCCACCCTGTATACGCAATGCCTTAACACCTCAACTGTACCAGAAGCTTGGAAGAATGCAAACATTATCTTAATTCATAAGAAGGGAGACGCCAAGGACTTGAAAAATTACAGGCCGATCAGCTTACTATCCGTTGCCTACAAAGTATTTACTAAGGTAATCGCTAATAGAGTGAGGGCAACGTTAGACTTTAATCAACCAAATGACCAGGCAGGCTTTCGTAAATGATATTCCACAATAGATCATATTCACACTATCAATCAGGTGATAGAGAAATGCGCAGAATATAACCAACCTCTATATATAGCTTTCATTGATTACGAGAAAGCATTCGACTCAGTGGAAACCTCAGCAGTCATACAGGCATTGCGTAATCAGGGGGTAGAAGAGCCTTATGTCAAAATACTGGAAGATATATATAGCAACTGCACAGCTACTATAGTCCTCCATAAAGTCAGCAATAAAATTCCAATAAGGAAGGGCGTCAGGCAAGGAGGCACGATCTCGCCAATGCTGTTCACCGCATGTTTGCAGGAGGTATTTCGAAGCCTGAATTGGGAACAGTTGGGAATAAGAATAAATAGAGAATACCTAAATAATCTGCGATTTGCTGATGACATTGCCTTGCTGAGTCACTCAGGAGGTGAACTGCAAATCATGATCAACGAGTTAGACAGGCAGAGCAGATCGATGGGTCTAAAAATTAACATGCAGAAAACCAAGGTAATGTTCAACAGCCTAGCAAGGAAACAACAGTTCACAATTGGCAGCGAGAGCCTAGAAATTGTGCCGGAATACGTCTACTTAGGGCAGGTAGTGACAGCTGATCCAGATCATGAGAGGGAGATAACTAGAAGGATAAGAATGGGCTGGAGCGCATATGGCAAATTCTCGCAGATCATGAGTGGCAGTTTACCAATTTCCCTCAAGATGAAAGTGTACAACAGCATAATCTTACCGGTACTCACCTACGGGGCAGAAACGTGGAGGCTAACGAAAAGAGTTCAGCTTAGGTTAAGGACAACGCAGCGAGCCATGGAAAGAAAAATGATAGGTGTAACGTTAAGAGATCGGAAGCGGGCAGAGTGGGTGAGGGAACAAACACGGGTTAATGACATCCTAGTCGAAATCAAGAGAAAGAAATGGGCTTGGGCAGGGCATGTAATGCGAAGGCAAGATAACCGCTGGTCCTTAAGGGTAACGGAGTGGGTTCCAAGAGAAAGTAAGTGTAGCAGGGGGCGGCAGAAGGTTAGGTGGGCGGATGAGATTAAGAAGTTTGCAGGCAAAGGGTGGATGCAGCTGGCAAAGGATAGGGTTAATTGGAGAGACATGGGAGAGGCCTTTGCCCTGCAGTGGGTGTAGTAAGGCTGATGATGATGATGATATGACGGTATAGCTTCACTACCTACAGCGTTGCACCTTATGTGTCTACATTTTCGAAGAAAAATTAAGGCCAGCTGTTGCCGATACTAACGGCGCCCTGCACTGGTGACAACTTTGGGCGTCAACAGCCTGCCCTTTATCGGACGCAAAAGAGCAGGAGGGAGCCTGTTATGTTTTGAGCAGGATTTGTTCAACGAGTGCATCACGCATGCTATTGATGTAAGGGAAAGCAGGGAACAAATTCATCCACTCCACTGGACATCCGCCGGACGTCCGATATGTTCTCAGCATATCTAAGGGAGTTATTGGGCACCCATTGGGCAGTTATTGTTCTCAGTAAATCTCTCTGCCTTTCTGACTATGCTGACATTTGTTTGTCAACAAAATACGCATTTATCGGTGGCAAAATTGTACTTAAAGCCCTCGCCAGTCAATACAAACTCGTGAAGTCATTACCGAAAAGGGCGGGTACACTGCCATTCACTTCTGCGCCCAAAATTTAGTGTCTACGCATGCACTTTACCTGCAAAATCGGCCGGCGGTGGCGGCACCTACATTTCGTTTCTTGGTCTTTTGCTGGCTTATACATCTCCGTTTTCAGTAAGAGCGCTCCCTTCGTGATAAGAATGCGGTCCCCTCTTGATGGAGGCCAACTTCTAATTGTCCTCAGTGCTCCCTAATTGATGTTAGTGTTCTCTAATTGTTCCCTCAGTGTTCTCTAATTGTACTCAGTATCCATTAAGTAGCTCAACTCGCCGTTTTACTCAACATTCAGAAAGCAATTTACACTGACGATACAACCCTTTTGTTTACAGCAATACTGACGCAAAGTGGAGACAGTGCATGCAAAAAAATAAATATCTGCGCGAAAAAAATGAATACTTTAATGCGCTTTAACTTACGGGCTCCTATCCTATGCATTACGTGCCCGTATGAGAAAATCAAATGGCGATGATTTCGGATACATATCCCAACCGATCCAGTACCGTGTCATCAACCTTGTCCTCCTCGCATCATTTTCACTTTTCGTGGGCGAAGAAAGAGAAGTGTAAGCCGTTCGTCAAAGCCCTGCTTGCGATGCATCTGCTTTTCGCGAGGGCGCACGGCAGGTAAAATGCATTAAACAGAAGCCAGCTTCCCGGCCAATGACGGAGCGTCGACCTGCAGTAAGCGCCGCGGGCCGCCGCGCCACCCTTAGCACGGATGACCGCAAGACGCGGTCTTCGAGCATCGCTACTCGGCCTCCGCCGGTGCGGGAGCCGAGCGAGCGGGTCATCAGGTAAGCACGGTAAGTACCTAAGCACCTAAGCCCTGATCACTTAAGCAGCTTGGAACCTGTCCTGAGTGCCAAGCACCTAAGCTCCACCGACGCAGCACCTAAGCATCGCCTGTCTTGAGTGTCAAGCGCCTAAGCCCTTAGCACCAAAAGACATAAGCACCTAATGGGCTGACTGGGTCGCCGAAGAACGTAAGCCCTTGGTTATCCGATGGAGTTGACCTGCTGCGTTATGAGGGGCTCAGCCCCTCCCACTCTGCTACAAAGTTTACTGCCTGCCTGGCTGCCTGGCTGCCTGGCTACCTGGCTGCCTGCCTGCCTGCCTGCGTACCTGGCTGCCTGGCTGCCGGCCGGCGTTATTTCGACCAGGTGAAAATAACGGAAAGCCAAGCCAAATCGTTATTCCGACCTGGTAGTGATAACGAAAGCGTTTTCACCCGTGGATAATAGATTGGCTTGGCGTCATTTGTGATTTGTGGATCACGGTCGTGCGGGCGCGGGCGTTTTGGATCACTTGCTTGTTTGGTCGGCCTCTGATGCTCTGGACGTGTGGTGTGGTACATTCGTTGTAAAACGACGCTTGTGTGGTTCGTGTTCTCGCACTTGTGTAGTGCCTGTGCCTTCGAAGGCGCTCCAGAAAAAATGAGTCTTTTCGAAGCTTTCTCAGGAAAATCTTGTCGTAATTGACCGTATGGAAATACGCTTTCATTTCGCGTAATTTATGGGTTGTTCGAGTGGCCATATGTGCGCTCCTCCGTTCCGAGCTTTCGTCCTGATTTGTGCAGAGTATAGGGAAGTATAGTATAGGGCCGTGTCGGACGCAGTGGCCCTCCAGAGAGCGCAACCATGCGCTCGCGTTACGGCAAGAGAAGAAGGGTGCTAGTGGCACGTCAACAGGACCAGATGGTATTCCGATTATGTTAATAAAGAAGCTAGGACCGAAATCCAAGCAAACATTAATAGAGGTAGTGAACAAAATGATTGTGGATGAATGGCGATCAAGTAGAATGAACATGATACATAGGGGAAAGGGGGACAATGCTGATATAAGCAAATACCGTCCCATAACAGAGAGGTGTGTGGTTTATAGGGTGGTGATGCAGATTATAAAGGACCGACTGCAGGCTTGGGTGGAGAACGAGGGGGTGCTAGGGGAGCTACACAATGGGTTCCGGAAACAGAGGAGGTTGGAGCTATCGACAATCTGTTTTCATTGACGCATTATATAGAGATTGCTGAAAAGGAACACAGGCCCCTATGGCTAGCATTTCTGGATATCAGGCGAGCCTACGGCAACGTTATTCAAGAGGATTTGTGGGACATACTGGGCACATTGGATGTGCCCAGTATGGCACATTCAATGGCGATAGAGTAGAATGAACACGATATATAAGGGAAAGGGGAACAAAGCTGACATAAGCAAATACCGTCCTTCAGAAACGCACTGCGATGAGTCTCGGTTAGCCTGAGCAGCTGTTTGTGGAAGGTATTTAGCAATGAAGAGGGAGCATGCCTGGAGCGTGCGAAGATGCGGTACGCGCGCGCTTCTTCGCTGCTATTGCGGTGGCCGCATTAAAAATTCCATAGAATCATCGCTATATTGGAATCAAGAAATTCTGTATTTTAAGGTGCAGGCGACAAGAATAAAGTGGATGGCAGAAACAAAATTGTCGGAGCGAACCAACACAAGCGCATTTCGTACAGCGCTGTTTGTGCCATCTGCCGCGGCATAGTTTCGTTTTTGTGCTATCGTTTGCGCTAGCGTCGCAGCGTCGATGTAACTGTGCCAACAGACGCACAAAAATCACATGGTCTGTAAGTATGTTGGCGTTGACCTGGGTGCTTCCAGACGTCGCCGAACGCAGCGGCGAACAAGTGCCTATATAGAGTACGTGTATTGTATCGCTTTTTCTGGCCGGCGTCGCCATTACGCGCGCATTGAACGAATTCCGGGACGGTCTAAACTACCATCGTGAGATGGCTTTCGCGACGTACGACAAGGGAATTATGCAACAATTGCATTATGTAACAGATATAGGCGATCGAGTTTCAGTTGTAGGGGCTTCTGTGGCAGCTGGACTATCTGGCTCATATGAAAAAAATAACGTACTGGGAAAAACGCAGCAACCGCGAACGTAACAGCGGGTTCTACTAGATGTTTGTTTCGCAAAGGGAAAAATTAATCCTACCTCTTTTCATTGCGAGGGCTAGAAGCGCCAGATGCGGAATTCCATCTTATATTGATATCACCGTTTCGATGTCCCTCATGCAAGCACTATGATCAGTGCGTTTAGTGGTAAAACCTTTTATGCGCGATCCTTCCTCAAACACACTCTCACACAGTGAATTCTCGTCGCTTCGTGCTCGCTTTTATAGCTCAAACTTTCGGTCAATCTATTGGAACTGAATTAAGAGCGCCAAGAGTGAGCGCGTGTGTTCGGCGGTGGTTTTGTAGTCGTGCTCCCTTTGAGCAGTCTCATATATAAATTTGTCGCTATAATAAACTTTTGACATTTTCGACAGGTCTTTTGAAGATGAAGACAATATATCCAACGGTCATTACGTTAAGGGCAAATTGTGCGCGCGCCATGGGTGGAAATATATATATGGCCACGTACCAATGGTCAGGCATTCGACGCCTCGATACTTCAAACTTTTAAGTGACCGAAAATTTGTTCAAACTATGCTGATTAGGAACAAAGGGTAAGGGGACCGAAAAATAGTTCTTTACGCAGAGTTCGGAATACAGAGAGCCTGACCACAGGGTTTGGTACGGGTCATTTCATTCTTATGCGACCGCTCCTCAGCACTGTCAGCGGCGCCTCATAGATACCACTCGATAGGCCCCGCATAAGGTAACAAACTGGTCCCACGTCGTGGCAGGAACAGGAGCGCAGCTGGGAAGAGAAACTGCACTTCGAAAGCACCGTGTGACAGGGGTAGTAGACGAGTGGTTCTCCACGATGGCCACATGCAGCGCGCTGCATAGCCATGCTTCATCGGTCAGGACAGGTAAGCTGTACGGCCGTTGCGTATGCTTATATTACCGGCAGCTTTGTCGCACTGAAATGCGCGATTTTGACGGGAGCGAAGTGCCAGTTTGTAAATACCGTCGGTTTGAATTAAACGATTTCCCTGTCTACAGTACACACCTTACATACCCCTCTGGCAATAATGGCCCTCAGCGGCTGAAAAAACAAAAAAATATTCTGACATTAACAGGTGATGCGAATTCACTCAGCCACCGTTCTGTTTGAGAAAAGATAGGTTACAACAGTAAGAGAAGACTATAAATCAAATTCAGCAAATATTTAGGACCTCTTGTTAGCAGTTAAAGCCTGATATTACCCAGTTTGTGCACCCAGAACATAAATCACGAAAACCAGGGTAAACCAAATTCCTGCTTAAAACGTGCCTTCAAGAGAAATGTACTTTTCCAGTGCAACAGTCTCAAGCTACCGTATAGAAACTGGCAGATGTCTTGAACCTGAAGGCAATGGATAAACTGGCCATGTGATGGTTTCCATGTCCTGTTGCATGGCATGAATTACCGAGGAAGACATCGTTTTCTTTATGCTCTTTTGCAGTTCCGGGTAATACGAATTTCAAAAACTGCCAGCAAGAGCCAGGTGCTACAGAATCCGCCTCGTTTGCAGCGAGTTGCAATCGCAGTAGCACTGCTAGGACTGTTATCTTGCCTTTGTAAAATACCTACAAAGAACATTCAATTCAAAGGACCTCAATTACAATGTTCAGTGGGCTTCAGCACCCGTTTAGCAGTTGTCTCAAAGCAGTATGTTGGCGAAATTTATTTTTTTTCTTTAGCTTTGTGGAGCATTTTCTGTGGCAATGGCATAAACAGGAAGGCAATATGTGGTTCTGCAGCAACACTTCAGACTGTGATGCGACACACTGCAAGCACTTCCCTCAAAGATGAGTAGGTTGCTCAGAGGAAAAAATGTGGTGGCTGGGTATGGCCTTGAAAAAATTGCTTTGTAACACGGTTTTTCTATACGGCCAACGAAGTTGTTACTCATTTATTCACACGCTTCATCAATTACTGACAAGGCGTGTCGGTAGGAACACTTTATTTGGCAAGGAAGTCCTGGCCGACGTCGGCCTAATGCGACTCTGCCTGTAGGCCAAGGTGCAGACTTGTGGGCACAATCTTGAGCCAGTAGCCTGGAACGGGTAATAGGTGCCTTGGACCAGAGAATGCCGCGCCATGCAAGGTCGACTGCTGCAGTCCCTCCACTAGTGTCAGTCATACACAGGGTTGGATGCCATGAAAAGAGAAAAAAGTATGCAAGCTCACAACAATAAAATGCAACTAATAAACCACTAAGAGAAACCCACAAACAAATACACAAAAAATGGAATGCATATGAGGGAAAAAAGATAAGGACATCTCCCAACAGGCTCCAGCAGCAGCCCACGCACTACTGTAGTGGCTTTGCGCATGGACATTAGAAAGATCCTTAGCAAAAGGATAAAAGGAACATTTTTCAAGATGTGCCAGAGAAACCACACACAAAAAGAAGTGTGTACAAGGCAGAGACCAAAAATGAATAAAAATAGTCAAGTCAAACAACGAAAGGGTTTCTGAAAGGCTTCTGGCGCTGGCACACAGGAGGTCACAAGCTCCATATGCCTAACCAAAAACATTAAAGGGGCGGAGACATCAAATGTTTGATTGGAGTGTTCTTAGTTTCAAACATTGCATACTCCCACCCGGTGCGTGATACGTGCTCCGCAATTCAAATATGCACATTAAATATTATCGCATTATTTATACTGAGCGATTTCGGTTTCTGAGTGTCGGGGTGCATTATGACGTCACTTCCCTGGTCATGTGGGTCCAAAAGTAGTGACACAGGAACCGCTGCATCGTCTGCTCTCGTACACATGCTGTGCATATCAGGGCCGTTCGAAATGCCGGCCAGTACTGCGATATGCTTTATTTTCGAGTAGTTCAAATTATGAAACAGATATTTTAAATTACAATACAAACATGTTTCCACAAAATGCACTGATGAAAAGAAACATTTCATTCCTCTTCGTATTTTATCACATCCTAAAGCTTATTGAGCATCTCAATGAATGAGGGAAAATCATGTAGAATGGTACAATTAGTCTGAGCCATAACTGTGTTCAGGAAAAAACATGACAGCTTGACTTTGTAAGCTGCCGAATGACACTCTTTCGGCTTTTCATTTCTCAGCCTTTTGGCGAAGATCATAGCACCGAAGCGCGGCCTTGTGGTAGAGCATACGCCTCACATTCGGGAGGTGCTGTGTTCGATTCCCAGTGCCACCGGGTACCCACCGGTTTTAAGATTCCCCCGCCATGGTGCTCGGCTCATCTAGGGTGAGATGCTTGGAAGAAGAGTCTTCGACCTAACCGTTGCCTTGACGGATCAGAGATAAGTTCCGCCGTCAAGCAACCCTAAATCCACCTCGTGCAGTAGAAGACCCTCTTTTTTTTAACCCGTCATGCACACCTGCCGATGCGTGTGAGCCAGCCACAACGGTAACAAGCATATACCGCTGCACTTTGCTCGAAGGCGGTTTGTGAGCGGAGAGAGCTATAACACATCTCTCTTGAAGCTAGAGAAGTGAACGTTGTAAGTTTTGTAACTGGCACAAGGCGAGAGTTTTGGACTGCAGGTTTTAACCACGTGAAGAGGTTTTTGTGCCCGCATTTGACGGGAATTATGAGGCGCAGGCTATCCTTCCCACGCAGTGCACCCCTGGAGAGCCGAGCACTAGGCCGAAGGACCGCCTGTTCCTATTGGATTAATTGGCTGGTGGACCGGAGGCCGCGGGAATCGTACCCACGAACTCCCGTAGCCGAGGCGAGCACTTAAGCACGAGGCCACGGCTGCGGTGGAGATGCTCTTGTCACAGTTTATGCACTGTAAAGGCGCATGACGTGATGTGGCATTGTTGAGAAACATTAATGACATAAAAAATCTATGAACAGCAGCTTAAGCTACAACAGAAGTGAGAGTATTAACAAGACGACCTCTTCCACACTCCCTTGTGACACCTCCAGCTGTGGAATGCTGCCCCAGATGCAGCATTCTTGGTGGGACATGGCCCGCTTAACTCTTGTGTATAGGTTTCACCACACTGGAATCCCTGGCCGTAACGGACCCACAGATGCTGGCACATTTCAACTAGGTATCTGTGCAGGAATTTCAGCAGCTGTTTCCCTTCTCACTAGGTGAAAAGTGCCTGGGTGATCTTGAGTCTTAGATTTGGAAGTTTGTTAAAATTATGCTCACATGTTTTTGCTTTCTTTTAATGGTTCATAAGAGTGGTGGCCATATGTGCTGACATTACATGTGCTTTCACAAACGAAACAAACAACTCTACTTTGAGAAAATTCTGGAAAATTTCTTAACGGAACGCTCTGCATGCTATCAGGGGCTCCATACACTGCTCATTGTACTGCAAAAGAATATTTCAGGCTTTCAAGAAGGAACCCTTGAACAAGAGGGCTGACAAAGGTTGGTTTGCTCATCACTGAGAAGCACTGCCTTTTACTGCCTTTCCAATGAAGGCACACTCTGGCATCCCTTTCGATAGCAGCAATGCCACAGGACAAGCACCAAGCGATTTCCGCAAAAAGTAACAGCGTTTTACGACCTTGTCATCACAGCTCAAGCCACAGAGAAATTAGCCTCTATTTGTTTGCTTCTGCAATAGCCTACAAGATTGACGAGGCCTGAGAGCAAGATTTACAGATCGATTTTGATGCCACACTGGGGTGGCGTGGCACCTTGCATCAGTATACTGAAAGTGCATGAATTCTGCACATTACTATGACTACGGCTTATTCCATAGAAAATACTTTTGAACGTAGCGGTGTCTATTCATATGCACCAGACCAAATTTAATGAGGAGTGTGGCAACCTGTACAGAACAAACCAGCTAAAACAGAAGGCCGCCATGCCTAATACTCATTAGAAGCAAAAATATGTCATGCCAATAAGAACGGACCGTGTGCTGGACACTCACTGTATCGTTAAAACTCTCAGCAGGTCTCTGCGTTAATTTCAGTCCGTCGTTTTCCGAGACTTGACAACTTTCTTGATGGTATCCCTCACAACTCCCCGATTTTTCCAGGTAAACGAAATTCCTCTTGACAATTCTAGGTTGCTAGACACCCTTTAAAACCGTCACAGCCCTTCAAAGAAATACAGTAGAACCTTGCTGTTCTGTTCTTGGTTCGTGTAATCTGCAGTATCACAAAACAAAAAATTATGCGTGTTGTGCTATATTTATTCACAATACAAATCCCGGATAACTTTTTGAAATGATTCCTTGGTATACATGTCCATAATTTTGCCAAATTGTGACCATATGATGCATTTAGAGACCAAGAGAAAATGCCAGCCAAGCTAGTCATCATTTTTAGATGCTTTGCCCACATGCACTCAAGCATTGCGAAAAAGACGCCGCTGCTGCTCTGCACAAAGGCAAAGACACAAAGCATCTTAAGAGCAGCTGCGGCTCTTCCACAATGCAAAAGTGTAACGGGACAAAGTATCTGAGAACGGTAAGAAATATTTGACGGACTGGACATGCCATGAAAATTCACCCCCATGGAAAACAAAAATATGGAGACAACTTGCAAGCGCTAGAAAAGGCACTTTTCAAAATTTGTGCCAGCAAATTCACAAAGGTTTTAATGAAGTGAAAGTGCCAATAAATGCCAGGGACTAGGAAATGGCGCAAAACCTGGACATAGAGACAGTCACGTGCAGACCAGCAAAAAAATTCTTCATAGGGGCTAATTCAAGCTTGCTGCTAAATCATTGCATTCATAACATCAAAAAAATATGAGGGGAGAAAAGGAGGGGGGGCAAGACAAAAAAATAAAAGGGAAGGTGGCACAAACCTTTGCTTTAAAAATGCAAAAGGCCTTGTTTCGTACCATTTGCAGAAGCTATCATGTCAGGATTTCGCATTCATTAAAAAGCAGTGTGCAATCACCTTGAAATTAGTGCGTGGAAGACTAGAGAGCAATTAAATTACTGTAATAAAATTACACTAATTCAATTAGTTTTCTCAGTAATTTCTAATGTAATTCATTACTTTTGTGGCCTGGAAACTTAATAATGTAATGAACTACTTTCAAGCAGTAATTTCACGGAAATTGAGTAATTACTAGCAATATTACTTTTGCTGCATACTGAGTCCATGCTTCTCCTCGCATCTGCCATGCTTTGGCCTCGCGTTTGTGGAGATGAGCATATACAAAGCAAAGATGCAGTTTATGGGGGTTTAACGTCCCAAAGCAATCGACTATGGCTATGAGGGACGCCATAGTGAAAGGCTCCGGGAATTTTGACCACCTGGGGTTCTTTAACGTGCACTGACATCGCACAGAACACGGGCCTATAGCATTTCGCCTCCACCGAAATGAGATTGCCGCAGACGGCATCAAACCAGAGTGTGCCACTTAAGGCTTGTGTCTTAAAAGCGCGCAAGCAGTAATAGCCAGCACCCCAGGGAAGCGGCGCACGCGGACGAGAGGTGATGTGTGCGCAGGCGTCAGCACTGCCTTGGTGAAGAGTCTGCATATCAGTCACAGGACTGCTACGCATCTCCCTGCACTGCATAAGGAATCACACACGAACGCACTGCATGGCCACCAGGAGAGCTCGATGACCAAGGCATGCCATATGGTACCTTCGCGCAGACGCACTGCGAATGCTTGAGCAAGTACTTTCACGTCGCCACACTGACAAGAACTCTCAACTGACATGTATAAGAAAGTTGGCCATGAGTTGTCGGGTTTTTGTGGCCTAATCTGAGGCCCTATTTCTAACTCAACGGCAAGATAGGCAACAGCGTCCCAGCGACATGCAATGTATTTCCACCAACTTGCCTCCAGAACAAATCAATTGAACAGCAGAATTTTCCGCTTCTCGCGCACCTGTGCACTTCTGGGATGATACGTGGATAAGCAGTCAGTGCACTTCTGCTGTTTACGCGGATGACAAATTCTTCAAAATCAGGATGGTGGGACGATATTACACACTGAACGATGTACTTCTGATTGAAGAGTGATATGATAAAGACCTCATCTACATCAGCAAAGTTTGGTTTGGTTTATGGGGGTTTAACGTCCCAAAGCGACTCAGGCTATGAGAGACGCCGTAGTGAAGGGCTCCGGAAATTTCGACCACCTGGGGTTCTTTTACGTGCACTGAAATCGCACAGCACACGGGCCTCTAGAATTTCGCCTCCATCGAAATTCGACCGCCGCGGCCGGGATCGAACCCGCGTCTTTCAGGCCGGCAGCCAAGCGCCATAACCACTCATCCTCCGCGGCGGCACATCAGCAAAGTGGCTGTTCAAATTGACTAAAGAGGGGCAAAATTTCTGACGCCCATTTTCAAGCTCAGTGGCGGTGCAAACAAAAAACTCTCGAAATTTTGCACAAACTATGACCAATGTGCAACATTATAGCATCGAAACTAAGTAATTTTCATTACTTAAGGCAGGTAATTGTAATGTAATGGCATTGCCTTTTGATACCAGTAATTTGTAATGTAATTTAATTACTTCTGTGATTTCTAGGAAAGTAATTAGTAATGGAATTTATTTACTTTTCAAAAGTAATTTTGCCACGTACGGTGTGTGGTCAGCGGCTGTCTAGGGAACTTCTCAGTGTCCTTAAGTTCTTATGCAAACAATGACACACCACCCAGTTTCCTATATGTGACAATGTCCATGAGAAAAAGTAATATTCTGACAAAGACGACGAAGCTGGCTGTGGTGCGTTACACAGCACTCGCGCTAGGCCAACGTCCATTAAATTATATCTCTGCCATCGTTAATCGCGCCTCACTCTTTGGATGGCCACCACGTAACAATATTATACACCACACAGCATTTGCATTGGAGGGATTGGCCAAGAGCATTTTCCATTTGGTTTTCTGCATGCTAAAGGAATATAGACACGTAATTTTGGTGGCATGTTTTCTTCTCTACAACGATGCAGAAAATACTAATACGCATGAATCACCATTTGATATTTGCCCATGGCCGCTAAATAATTTATAATTGAATTTTTTCTGTCACGCTGTTTCAGTTTCAACAGCTGAACAATTGCTGTGACGTCAAAGAGTGCTTTTGTGTCACGTGAGGCATGGAAAAACGCCCATATAATCGCCGCTTCATCGTTATGATTTACTGCACTAATGAAGCAAGCCTTCCTCAAGAGCCGGAAGGACAACTAATGTGGAAGCAGCAATTATATTGCAGTCTTTTCATGCCTCACGTGACCTGCACTTTGGCGTCACAGTCCTCAATCGGCTGTTGAAACTGGGACCCAAACAGCACGAGAAAAAAATGAGACTAAATTATTCAGTGGTCATAGGAGAATACCAGGTGTTAGTTCATGTATAACAACGCCTTGCGCATCATTACAAACAAAAAACACGAACCCAAAAGTTAGGTGTCTATACTGCTTTAATTCTTTAGACCCACCATTCTGCTTACTGATCTTGCTTTGCAGTCCATCTGCTGAGCAACTTAGCCATATCACCTGAGAACTGCAGGTTACTAAAATATTCTCCATTAACTCTTATCCCAACTCTTCCCAATTCAGGCCTGGAATAGAGCAGGTATTCCTAAATACCTCCTGTTTACAGGAGGTATTTTGTTGCAGAGGACGCATTGCGGAGACTCATTTTTTTGGATGATTGGTGATGTATTAGACACTGCAGTCCAAGCCTTCTTCAGCACAGTTTGGTATTGACACTGTTGCTTCAATCATTGGCAAAATGCCATCCAATGAAAGTAACGCCTACATGGAAGCTGAAGACAGATAAACTTGTACTGTTGGAAAAAACTGTATGCATGCTAGACACTTGCTTGTTCACTCAAATACGGCCTAATAGAGCAGCTGGGACACAGGACCTGGCTTACATACGTTTGAGGCTGCACTCGTAGCTATGTGATTAAAAGGTTTCACCTGCGCATTCTTTGAAATGCCTCAGGTATCATCGTTTAGCAGGTCAACGGATATACTCAGGCTGCTTTCAGTTTGGGCATATTGTTACGTGGTGACCAGCCGAATAATAAGCGGCGATGAACGATGGCGGTGAGATCATTCTAATAGCCGCTCGCCTATACCGCGACCTTTCTGTTCCCGCGCCACTGCCAGCTTCGTGGTCTTCGTGACAATATTACCGTTTTGCACACAGTTTTTCCACAGTGCCGCGAGGTATGACATAACGAGGTTTTACTGTACCTGTGAGTACTAACGTTGCTGAATTTGATGCGTCTAAATGTGAAATCTGAACCGATTGATACACCTCCTGCAGTAAGGCCCATGATCCAACTATAAAATTTAAGCTCTGATCTATTGCTATGCGATGCATTCAGAGCAGGTGCTGCCATTGATGGTCTCACAGATAACTTTGACCACAATGGCAACAGCGGCATCAAAGGTTGCCTCCAAACTATAGCTCTCCACCATTCGTGGCATGTTTTCCGCTGCTCTACTGTCTTTTTCCACAGTGGCCCACTCATAACTCACCTCAGTTCTGACTGCGGGGCCAATCCAGCAAACAAGTCTTACGCAGTGCTGTTCGAATGGACCTTATGGTCATGCCACTGCTCTAATTACACCTCACCACTTTCGCTCGGCCCCATGGCGACATTCCTAACAGAAGGGAAGGAAGAAGTTGGAGCACCATTAAAGCCAAATGTACAAGGACGTAGTGCAGTGGCCTCGCTCAAAGCTCTTGCCCTGAGCTCAAACAGCACAGGTACTTCTGGCTGAGCTTACAACTTCGTCATGCCAGAGCTGACAGCTCACACATCGAAACAAATTTTTAATTACACATGCCAACAATGCCACATCTATTAAGATATGGAAGATGGTGTTAAGCCATCTATGCTCTAACCAACCCAAAATTCTTACCACTGTCAAGCAGATGACCTCGGTTCTCTTCGGCAATACATCCAGCTCATTACTGTTCACAGCTATGGTAAATTGTCATTTCGACCTCTCAGATTTTCTCACCAGGAGGCACAAGGGCAATTGGTTAACAGTACGGTTCTTGGAACCAAGCGCCATTAAGCAATCACTACAAGCTCTGGGCAAACACTCCCTGAAGTGGCCACCGAAAATCTTGCACCAAAGCTGCAAATTATACTGTTTGCAAGGGCAATACCTTTTTTTTATTTATTTGTACCTCAATGGCCCACAAGGAAGTATTACATGAGGGGTGGGCTGACATGTATTAAAACCTCCTGCCACAGATTTTTTCAGAAAAGGCAAACTGAAGAACTGAACTATTCATCTACATCCTTGAGGCTTTTTTTCCTCCCGTAATTCCTACTGCACTAGAAGCCGTGTGTTGGTGCTTGAATCTGAATGCCACACACCCATATGCATGCAGCAGACATCCTTTTACCAGCATAGAACCACGTGAGATCATGTCAGTGCCTCATTTGGGGACAAGGGGTGCAAGCACACAGAACAGTAGGAACAAAACGCAAACACTAATGTTGTGTGAGTCACTCCTGTCCTCTGTCTTTTGGGCTACATGTCTCAAGATGAACAACCCCCTTCCCATTTTCCTCAGAAAGTGAAACTACAACAAACATCTACTCCTAACTTGTGAATACAGAATGACAAACATAGAAGGAAGAACATAAACATGTCTCGTCCTTGTCTTTCCATGTATTCTTCAATTATGGGAACTACTTCGTCGTTCAGCTCCCTGTCCTACATACATTCGTCTGTGGCTTCTCGCCTCTCGCCACTGCTTGACTCTAGGGGCACAAACGTTGCCCGTTTCACAGCAGGAGGCCCACTTTCAAAATTATAATTTGTTAGATCCGTGACAGCCTAGTTGGTTTTGTTCACTATACAGGCAGGCTTTGTTCATTTGGGGTCTGCAGGTGAAAGCTGTTGTCTTAATAGTGAATGTTTCCACGTTTCCTTTTTGTTTCTTCTTTCTATGTAATGGCTAGGACGAAAACTGTCGCCCACCCAATGCAAAGGAAATAGCCACATAATCATAAGGTCTCTTCCATTTGGCTGCACTTTCTGCACTAGTTCATGAAGTGCAGCACGAGTTCTAGGCTGGCTTGCACTTGACGAAATGGAAGCGCAACTGCAATGCAGCAATACGGCGGTGCCCATGTGTAGGTCGAAGTGGAAAAGGTATGGCACTAGTTATTTAATGAAATGATGACAGTTCTTTGTTGAAAGCTTTATGGGGGTTTAACTTCCCAAAGTGACTCAGGCTATGAGGGATGCCATAGCGAAGGGCTCTGGAAATTTCGACCACCTGGGGTTCTTTACCATGCACTGACATCACAGTACACGGGCCTATAGAATTTCGCCTCCATCGAAATTCGACCGCCGCGGCCAGCATCGAACCAACGTGTTTCGGGTCACGGGTTTCATTCTGGCCGCGGCGGTCGATTTTCAATGGAGGCGAAATTCTACAGGCCCGTGTACTGTGCGATGCCAGTGCAAGTTAAGGGAGCATAGAGACCAAATTTTGGTGGCATATTTTCTTCTTTAGAATGATGCGGAAGACACTACTATGCATGAATCACCATGTGGTATTCGCCTACAACCGCTAAATAACTTATAATCGAATATTTCTGTCATGCTGTTTCGGTTTCAACAGCCGAATGAGAGCTGCGACATCAGAGAGAGGTTTTAGGTCATATGAGGCATAGAAAAACTGCGATATAATTGCTGCTTTATCGTTTTAATTTACTGCAGTGCTGAAGCCAGCCTTCCTCAAGAGCAGGAATGACAACAAATGTAGAAGCATTAGTTATATTGCAGTTTTTCACGCCTCACATGACCTACAACCTCTCTTTAAGGTCACAGTCATCGTTCAGCTAGTGAAACTGAAACAGCACAAGAAACAAATTCAGTTATAAATTATTTAGCAGTCATAGCAGCATAGCACGCGGTAATCCGTGTACAATAATGCCTTACAAAATTACAATAATGCCTTACCTCATTACAAAAAAAAAGATTGCTTTGGTTTATGGGGGTTTAACGTCCCACAGCGACTCAGGCTATGAGGGACACTGTAGTGAAGGGCTCCAGAAATTTCGACCACCTGGTGTTCTTTAACGTGCACTGACGTCACACAGTACATGGGCCTCTAGAATTTCGCCTCCATCAAAATTCGACCCTCGCGGCCGGGATCGAACCCACGTCTTTCGGGTCAGTAGCCAAGCCCCATAACCACTGAGCCACCGCAGTGGCGTCATTGCATTAAAAAGAAGAAACCACGCACCCAAAAGTTAGGTGTCTATGCTCCCTTAAAGAACACCGGGTGGTTAAAATTTCCCGAGCCCTTCACTATGGCGTCCCTCATAGCCTGAGTCGATTTGGGGCATTAAACCCCATAAGTTATAACCTTTCAGCAAATAACTGCCACCATTTCAATAAATAACTCGTGCCATACCTTCTCTGCTTCTTCGACCTACACATAGAGGATGTGAGTGACTGTTTGAGGAGTCATAATGAAAACCTAAACGGTCAAGTCGAGTCGCATGGGCAGCATTTCAGCTCTAATTCGTAAGTCGCCTGTGTGTATACATGCAACGATTTTTTTTCTTTCTGTGGAACGACCATTTCCTAGAGCAGGTTCATGGTAAAACTTCATTGCGATTTGCTGCGTGAAACTTCTTCCAAGTGTTTCAGGATTTTGGTGGTTGTTGGTGTCGGCGGCATGCAGTTGGTTGCAACTTCGTGACGACAGCAAGGTTATTGGACAATCGGGCCTGCACTCGGCCATTCGTTTTGGAAGCGGCCAGTGCCAAGCTGCATTAGAACTCCCTGAGCTGATGTTGCACGCTGCCGGCACCACCGCGGAACTTCACAAAACTAGTGCAGAGAGTGCAGCCAAATCAAAGAAACCTATCGTGACCATTCTTAACAAAGTTGTAGTTTGGGCTTGTTCGTATAGTATATTAGAAGACATAGCGCAGCACAATGGGACAGAGAAAAAGAGCCCACAGGTCGAGCGCTTATCCTGTGTGCTCCTTTTCTTTGTCCCATTGTGCTGCGCTATGTCTTCTACTAATATTACCACAATGACCTGTCACACACTGCAACAGTGCCTTGTGAGCTTTATGCACCTCACAAGCTTCCAAACAGTCAAAGGACATCAAGCACATTGCCTACAATGTTCATCTCTTTAAGGACTCTTTACACCATCAGCTGTAGAAATGTCTTAAGCTTAGAGGCCTTAAAACTAAGCTTGCCTCTCCAGTTGCCTCATGCGCCCCATTCTAGATGGCTACCTGGGCCCAAGCACCTTTCCCACGTAAAGCCGATTCTCGGCGCAGGTGGCACAGCCCTCATTTTAAAATTCTCACAGAAGGTTGAGGGCTCACCCTGTGGCGCCTTAGAGCCTTTGCTGCTTCAGCATTTTAACGTCCCATTTGTTCAGCCTCTGCGCCAGCAAGCCAACGCCAGAGTCGAAGCAGGAGTCAGGAAGGTCCGTGCAAACAAAAAAAAATGCCAGTCAGTTTTTAAACTCCTGTTTTCTGAAATAAATATGAATTCAAAAGAACATGTTTCGCGCTGCAGACACCAAAGCGTAATCGCTTATCTCGCCGCAATTTTTGCATCTGTTTTAGAAAGCGAATTGTAACAGCAGCACCCAATTGTAAAGTGCAGCATTAAGTCAACACTGTACAGACTTTCCCAGCCGCGGGGCCAAAAAAATCGGACCGCGTACAAAACTCATCGCACAAACGGTTAATTCACCTGGACTGTTGTCAAAAGTTTCCCGCCTTTTTTCGGGAGTACGCAAAAGCTGGTAATCATGCGCGTTTTACATGACCATGAGTTACGTTGGGCTGGGTTGACAAAATACATAAAAAACGCTCAGCGCAAGCTCTTTTCTGTTGAACTGCACAGAGCTTTTGAGCAGAACTTGCGAAAAAACAGATGTCTTTCCTTCCGGGCCTTTGGGTCTACTGGCGGGCAAGCGGGCTCAGCGCTAGTCCTGGGTTATCTGCTAACACAAAATATTCGGGCGCAAGGAAGTTGACAACGGAATGCCGAGTGTCAGATAACGGGCAAGCACTCAGTATGTGCATACCAAAAGATAGCAAGAACAAATTACTCACGTGCCACACGATCGCGCGCTCTTTCCGTCGACCCGCCATAGTGCTACTGAAAGCAATGCTCGGCTCGGCTCAAACATTGCTCAAACAGCAAAAAAAAATGCCGGACGTGAAGTCTTTTCTTCAAACCGGATGCGACGTCATGGGTTGAAATAACGCTTGCGTTATTTCGACCTGGTTCTAGCAGTCACTGCCCTGGCTGCCTGGCTCGCTGGCTGGCTGCCTGGCTGCCTGCCTGGCTGGCTGGCTGGCTGGCTGGCTGCCTGGCTGGCTGCCTGGCTGCCTGATTGGCTGCCTGGATGGCTTCCAGGCTGCCTGACTGCCTGGCTGGCTACCTGGCTGGCTGCCTGGCTGCCTCGCTGCCTGCCTAGCTGCCTGCCTGGCTAGGTAGTCCAAGGTTCGACGGAACACCGTCTGGTCAGGGCGAAGCATGATTTATTCACAAATGAAAATTGGGTCACTGACCAAGTCGAAAGATGAAAAATGACGTTTCGGGTCCCATACGGGGTCCTTGTTCACAATGAGGCTGTCAGAGAAGAAGGAATGGTTATATACGCTTCAGAATCTTCTGCAATCTTTTCACGTAGATAGGATGTAGCATGCCCTGATTCTTGTTTAGCGTGTTGGCCGTTGTCTGGATGATTAGGGATTCTAGATGAAGTCTTGCAGATAGGTTTCTTTCCGTCGCCAAGATTTACTAGTGGACAGCATGTGCTCTGCAACTGCATTTTTTGCTGCGCGCTTGTTTCTGACGTCGCCCTGGTGCTCCTTCATGCGCCGCTTTAAGTTCCCGGTTTCCTCAATGTAGACGGAGGGGCAGTCGCTGCAAGGGATCCTATAAACAACGCCAGGGAACTTGGCACGTGGTAGCGGGTCCTTCACGTTGACCACATCGGCTCGCAGTTTGCTAGTTGGCACGTGTGCAATGTGCACTTCGTGTTTACGGAAAATCCTGGAAAGGGCCTCGCTGATCTGACGCACGTAGGGAATTGCAGCACGTTTTATCTTTTTTGTCAGCTGTTGTGCTCCTCGTGTGTAGGTGGCTCTCTTGGTGACTTTGCTGGTAAAATTTCTAGGGTAGCCGTTTCGCTCAAGATCGTGCTGTATAAGCTTCATCTCGTTGCCAAGGCTGACCGGGTCGGAACACTGGCCACGAGATTGGCTGGGATGAGGTGGAAATCTTGGCGACGGAAAGAAACCTATCTGCAAGACTTCATCTAGAATCCCTAATCATCCAGACAACAGCCAACACGCTAAACAAGAATCAGGGCACGCTACATCCTATCTACGTGAAAAGATCGCAGAAGATTCTGAAGCGTATATAACCATTCCTTCTTCTGTGACAGCCTCATTGTGAACAAGGGCCCCGTATGGGACCCGAAACGTCATTTTTCATCTTTCGACTTGGTCAGTGACCCAATTTTCATTTGTGAATAAATCATGCCTGCCTGGCTGGCTGGCTGGCTGGCTGCCTGGCTGGCTGGCTGCCCGGCTGCCTGGCTGCCTTGCTGCCTTGCTGCCTTGCTGCCTGGCTGCCTGGCTGCCTGCCTGGCTACCTGGCTGCCTGCCTGGCTGCCTGCCTGGCTGCCTGCCTGGTTGCCTGCCTGGCTGCCTGGCTGCTGTTATGCTTGGCGTGCCTTCCAGCCCAAATGAATATAGACGCGGACTCAACGACCACGAATTCCAGAAAACGAAAGAAACGTGACTGAAAAGACTGGCGTTCGCGGAAGGAATGGCAGAGGCAGCGACGACAATGGCGTCCCCACGTGGTCGAGCATTCCTTCGAGTCGACGAACCGAGTGTTGGCCTCGCCAGTCGGGCTGGGGTTGAACTCTTTCCCGAGAGCTGCATCTTCGACAGAGGTTCCGCGTTCCGGTCATCAGACGACGAAGTGCAAGATCTTTCAACCCCTGCTGGGAGGCAGCCCGCATTCCGGTGTCACGCAGGTGCCTTCCTGTTCCACATGGGCGCAGTCCTGACCCACGTGCGCGCCCACCTGGAGGCTGTGTTGACGAGAAAGTGACCGGGTCCAGTTCCCTTTCCATCGACCGAGCTGCGAGAGAACATCAGGACCGCACTGCCGTGGGTGGTACCATCAGCGTCATCGTCTGATTGGACATCATTCTTCGAACGGTATTCCCCAGCCAGGGATCTCGGGAATACGAAGGGTATTTAACGAGCTGCTGGTTTGGTACCAAAGCCGCCACCCCTTGAGAGAGAGCCTTTGTTGGGCGAGACTTCCGACCACCAAGAAGCTCTCTTTACTGAGAAGCACTCTCAGTTGCTTCACCTGTACAGTATATAAATAGTTGTATAAAGTTTTCTTTGTTTCTCCCTCCTTAACCTCGTCTCCAATGCTACTCTTCCCTTCTCCGGCCCGACCATGCTACCTGCATCCCAATAACTGGTGGCAGCGGTGGGATGCTGCTACTCCACCCTAACAACTGGTTGGCAGCTGTGGGATGCCCGCGTCAAGTCACCAGCTCCAATGGACCCCGGCAGCTGCGTGGTTAACGGATGGCATCAGTTACGCTTCTGAAAACCGAGAGATCGAGAAGTCAGGTCACCGGTTCCAACGGACCCCGGCAGCTACGGGACTGACGGCGTGAGCTGTATCTCGGCAGGGTGAGTGCCCTATGTTTTCCATTCATTTCGCCAGACCGCACTAGCACAGGCAGATGTTAGTAGTTGAATTTTGGATATCTGGGGAATGAAAGTTTGGAAGTTTTGTGTTTTGTTTGCTTCAAGGTGAAGCTTGTGTTTTAGCGGGGTTAGCGGCATGAGGTTCGAGGCACGAGGTGGACTTCTTCATCACGGATGGAGAAGTCCAAGGTTAAGGACCTCCTTGAAATTCTAGAAGAATTGAGGATTTCAGTAGACCCCACTAAAGCGAAAGAGGCGATTGTGGATGTTATACGGGCGGAGGAGGTGACAGTCGAGGAGGCAGACGAGGCGTGGGAGACGATTTTAGAACGAAGAGCCGAGCAAGAAACACGAAGGCTCCGCGAGGAAAAAGAGAAGCGAGAGCTTCTTGATCAGCAAAAAAAGCGAAAGCTCCGTGAGGAAACATAAAAGCAGAGGAAGGCGGAGCATTTCGAGAGGCTGGCAAGGCTAGAGAAGCAACGCGAATGGGAACTGGAAGAGCTCAAGCAAGAAGTTAAATTGCTCAGATGGCAAAGAGCGAGAGCGCGTTTGCGAATTTTCGGAAGAGGAGACAACTTCCAAACTTTTCTCGCAAATTTCGAAAACATTTGCGCAGATGAGCAGGTAGACCAGGTCGACTGGCCATGAATGTTGACGCCATCCTCCCTTGTGATGTCGGCGGCGTATTAGCGCGGCTGTCCGACGAGGATGCCGACAACTACGAAATAGCGAAAAGAGTCCTCGTCTGCTTTTTCGGCATACGTACACAGGCGCACTCTAAAGATGGTAGTTATGGCAGCTGGCAGCGCTCCCATCAGAGTGTCAGAGTGTTTGAATTAATGGCTTCGAGAGCACAAAATATCGCTAAAGGGCGCCATCAGCAGTGAATTAGCAAAACATTGCAGAGAGCATGAATGCGCTCCGCAGCTTATCAACACAATGGTAATCCCGTCGTATTTTAATAAACGGACCAGGGAGATTGAAGAAGCCTTCATTATCGGGCAAAAGAGCGACGTATATGCGTCAGCATACTTTCGGTAGCGTTTCGTGACAGCGAAATTGATTATCTGCGTGCGTTGTCCTACTCTTTTACCATGTGTACATATTATGCGTTTGTCATGCTTCTGAACATGAAATGTGCTAGAACTTCACACACAAAGAAAATATTAATTCAAAAACTCGCCCGATCCCGCCCATATATATAACAGGAAATAGCAGCGCAATACAGATGTAATTTCAGTTTATTAGATGTCTTCTTTGCATTTAAATGAATACAAACAGGAGACGCATATGCATGCACCATTTAAAGCACTATGTACTGTGGACCACGACACCAGCAAATAATAATGGCCAAAATTTTCTCTAGCTCTGAAAAGTCTGGAAAAAAATGAGGCAATAAAAACATAACACAGACTGAAAGTTGATGCACCTTAAGCAAACATTCTAGAGGGTACAAAAACATATATGCACACGCAAAAGCAAACGCATGTAAAGAGCAACCTGGGTGCCAAATGAAAAGACGATATGGGCTTACGATACAGATACGCGGTTTCAGGTTAAGGATATTCTGCAGGGTGAAACCTCCCTCTCGCTTTGCCTCTCGCACGAGCCTCGGAGTAATCTTGAGCATGTTATCAAAACAGGAAAAAAATAATTCTACAAGGCGAACAGAAAAAACGAGCATAAACTACATACCTTGACGACGTTGGCAACCGAAACCCGGGGATGAAATAAAATGCTGCAACTATATATATGAGTTCAACGCAGCCTTGTCCTGCGCCTTCTCACGGCACAGCGAACGCTCAAACATACGTGTTACATCCTCGTTACACCACCGTTTAATTTTTTTGTGACTAAGTGTGGAGATAAGACTGCTTGGAGCCGGATTGAAAGAGGGGGGCGTCTTGAGGTAGGAGCCCTGGCTTGCCGCACCCATGGTACCGCAGACCACGCGTGCGGCACAATACGGCGTGGGAGGCGAGATCAAGGTGATCAAGGCACAAGTAATCCGGTGGGGGTGGGTTGGGAGTCAGCGACGCGAACACAACACAAACTATACCGCTGTGACAGGACGGCAAAGTAGGTAGAGCAGGTTAATCCATGGGCACTCGCAGCAAGAGTCTGGTGGGCTTCCGAATGTCTCCCGCCTATAACCGCAGTGGACGGCCACGCTGCCACCAACAACACGCCACAGTCGTCGGAGGCGCTGAGGGATGCAGAGTGCACGCTAAGAGTCGCCCATTGCCTTGAAATCCGCTGCCGCGAACGACGCCTGTAAGAGCGCCATTATGGTGTAGGGCCGTGAAGCTGTGCAAAAGACTTGCCATGCGCCGCGCGCCGCTACGCCAGTTCCAAAAGGAATTATGTGGGCACGCCGAGGTGCGCGGGAAAGCTGCCATGAATCCGCAGCTACGAAGTTCACGACATCCAAGTGATGAGAGCAAGAGCTGCTGCGCGCTCGGGCTTGCGCGCGAACGGCTAGGGGCTGCGCGAATACGTGTGCGCAAGATGGCTTTCGTCCAGCGAGGAAGCTGGGCGAGCGACGGGAGGCACATTACTGCGCCTCTGCTAGACAGCGGTGCAACGAGGACTGGTGGTAGTTGAAGATGCCTGCAGGGACCGCCGCACCATGCTGAAGTTGGCAACACTATTGAAGACGGGCACATTGGTGACCGCCGCTCCCGGCGATGCGATGAAAAGGCAGACCGCCGTCGCCTGCCTAACTGCACCATGGAGCCGACGGCCCACGAGAGAGATTAGGGGTGAACTGTGCGTCCTTCGGCAGTTCGAACGAAACTGTCTGATCTCTCAAAACGGCGAGCGCAAGCGCAAAACCTTCTCTCCCCGTACCTTTTGGCGCGAGGGAGGGAGAAAAGGGAGCGAGGAGTCAATATGTATTTTTTGTTGAAAAGCATTGGTCCCAAAAACGTTCTCCCAGTTACCTTTCTGGGACCAAAATGCTATGATTTGTTTTTGTTTCTGCTTAACACCCTCCAAAAACGTTTCTAGGACATTAGTGGGCGCATTTCTCTTTTGCTTGTGTTTCTATGTCCTGCCTCAACGGCCTGACAATGTTCGATAAATGTACTGGGACAGGGACATTCCATCCTTTCTGGGCGCTCCTGGGGAGGTATGTTGTTTGCTGGGAGCGTTTGCTGAAAAGGGCGATGGCGCTCAGATTGTTGTTACCCGGAACGCTGCTCCGAATTACAGGCCTCAGAACAGCGAACTGTTATGTTCTGCAGACGTTCGAACGCAGGCAGATTGTTTTGAGTTGCCGACGGGCAGTGGCCCACGGATAGCGCCCGCTGAGAGTTCGATTGTAGGTGCAGAATGCGGCTCAGCGCTGCATAGAAACAAAGAGAAGCTCAGTGATGAGGAAATCACAGCGGCTAGTGACAAACCGCAAGAAAATGAGCTACCGTGCTCAGAAGAAAGCAGCGACCGGCTCGTCAGGGGAACTATCGCCTGGTACTGAGAGCGAAGCGCAACTAGCTTCGCTGCGCGAGAAAAACAGAGAACGCGACAAGCATTTGCCAAATGCTATGTCGGCTGCTGATGTTGAGGCGAAGGCCAGCAGCTTAACAGGCAGCGGCACCTTGAGAAGTAATCGAGAATCTGGTGCCGTTTCCCGAGGGCGGCTGCGCGCGAAGAAAGATGTGCGCGCCACAAACACCGAAAGGGTGAAGGCTAATCGGCAGTGTAACGGCCCGACCACTTCGCCGCGGCACAGGAAATCGGAAAAACTTCGCCAGCAAGACCAACCGACTATGCCTACGCATGCAGGGCGGAAGCCACCTGTCCCACTGTGGGACTGTTGTCCCCAGAAACGTGACACGTGCAGCGTGCAACACAGAAGGGCGTGCGGCAGCCACGCAAAAGGGCGCCACAGAACGCGCGGGTGTCGGAGGAGCACACAACATGCAAGGAAGAGAGAGAGGATTAAGCGGCCCTGTCCAGCACCCTTGCCTTGTAAGTTTTCCTAGAGCCACCCGAGACTTCGACGCATGTCGCACAAAGAAAACGCTGGAGAGTGTTGACGGAGGCGTAGCTAACAAGCCTCTCAACTTTTGGGAAGCCTTGGCCATAGAAGGCTATGCCTTGGCTGGTAGAGCGGCCGGCCGTCCGACCGCATCCCCGCAGGGCGCGGCTCAAGAAGCAGTTGATTTCTTAGATCGCAAAAAATGTTTTAAGGCGTATTCCAGGAATAGGTCCTCTTTCTATTTACTGTTTGCTTTTCTATTCATTAGAATCAAGATTTGAGTTTTATGCTTGAGTAGAATTTTGCACTCCTCAGGAATTTTGGGCTGTAGTGATGTAGCTTTGATATTAGTTTTTATGTAACCACTTAGTGTTGTTCACTTAAATGTAGCACAATATAACACTGTGGCAACAACCATTTGCTTTTCTCATGTTTTGTTCTTTTCCTTCACGGCATCACTTATGCTTATAGGTTTTGATGCGAATCACCTTGCGGCATGTTTAGCTGCGCACTGCGAGAGTGTCCGCTGACAAGCGGTAACAGTGACGTCATTGATGGGCCTATGTGGCATAGTCCCTCGCGTGGGCACTAGGAGATTACTTCTAGGTTTGATTCTGTGAGGTTTGTTATGTGGTCTTGCAAGAAAAAAATTACTTGCAGTATTGGTTACGTGCTAGTGTCCGCACTTGGACATTTGTAGATTAGGTAGCTCGCGAGAGCTCCTAGAGATGCTACTTGGTTTGGCCGCATGAAATTGTGCAGCATGTTGTTTCTGCACTGTTTGTTGTGCAAGCTTTGCACATTTATGTTGTGGCTGCTGCCATGCAGAACGAAAGGAAGACCACATAGGCAATTATGGTAGTTGCTAGTGAAGAATAGATTGGGACAAAATTGAAAGCCTCTGTTTAACCTCTCGGTTGATTTCTCCGTGCCCGGGTGACATACGAGATCGTTTAAACCTTTCCGATCGATTGTACACCAATTCTAATTTTCCTTCTATCATGAGTGTCATGTATGACAACGTTTTAAAACGAAGGCCCGAACGCCTGAACCTTCCATCGTGTTCACGCTTCGTGTTCGTTGAGCAAAATTTTGGTTTAATTAAATTTTAGCATAGAGGGATTGCTCTAGTGTAATCTGTTTGTTTTGGTGTTGGTCTGGCGGGACGAATGGGTTTCAAACGGCACTCGGTTTTGTTGTGTGCGGCTTGGCGTTTGTTGTCCCGTGTGGCTCGCCTCACAGAGATCACGGAGCTATAATTCCCTTGAAGAGCAAGAGAGTCCTGGGAAACTACAGAACGAGAACGCATTCTCGCACGTCCTGTCAGCCGAGCTGCATAGGAACAGCTCATCCTCCCGACGTATTGTCTGGTGCTGGGGGTGCTGTTATGCCTGGCGTGCCTTCCAGCCCAAATGAATAAAGACGCGGACTCCCCTACCAGAAATTCCAGACAACCAAAGAAACGTGACTGAAAAGACTGGCGTTCGCGGAAGGAATGGCAGAGGCAGCGACGACAATGGCGTCCCCACGTGGTCGAGCATTCTATCGAGTCGACGAACCGGGTGCAAGATCTTTCAACCCCCGCTGGGAGGCAGCCCGCATTCCGGTGTCACGCAGGCGCCTTCCTGTTCCACATGGGCGCAGTCCGGACCCACGTGAGCACCCACCTAGAGGCTGTGTTGACGACAAAGTGACCGGGTCCGGTTCTGTTTCCATCGACCGAGATGCGAGAGAACATCAGGACCGCCCTGCCGTGGGTGGTACCACCAGTGTCATCGTCTGAATGGACATCATTCTTCGAACTGTATTCCCCAGCCGGGGATCTGGGGAATACGAAGGGTATTTAACGAGCTGCTTGTTTGGTACCAGAGAGCCGCCACCTCTTGAGAGAGATCCTTTGCTGGGCGAGACTTCCGACCACCAGGAAACTCTCTTTACTGAGAAGCACTCTCAGTTGCTCTCACCTGTACAGTATGTAAATAGTCTTTGTATAAAATTTTCCTTGTTTCTCCCTCCTTAACCTCGTCTCAAATGCTACCCGTCCCTTCTCCGGCCCGACCACGCTACCTGCATCCCAACAACTGGTTGGTAGCTTTGGAATGCTGCTACCTCCATCCTAACACTGTCTGTCTGTCTGTCTGTCTGTCTGTTGAAGAAGACAGTCCTCCTTATCGAAGTCCCACTTCTGTAGTGTTAACGAGGGTCACTGCCTTTCCTACCCTCAGTCGAGGAAGGGACTGCGACGACAACGTAAGTTCGAGTTTGTTCGCTCGGTATCTGAAAGCACAACAAAGAGATGGACGATAGTTTTCTCGCGAGCAAAAAGCCAAATGAGGAGGTGCTATAAAGATAGGGAAAATGCGCAGTAATTAACACTCTATGGGATAAAGGATGAACGACTCTTGTGGGTGAGGGATGGAGAGGAAAACAAGGCAGAAGTGAAGAGGTGCAGCAGTGGAGGGTTCCGGATAAATTTCGAGCACCAGGGGTTATTTAACGTGCACAGCATACGGGTGTTTTTGTGGTGTTCAATGTCAACACAAGCTAAAGAGCCTCATGTGGTCGAAAGTTATCCCGAAACCTCCACTGTGGCGCTTCATAACCCATGTGGAGCCTCAGGATTGATTGAATGATTGATTGGTCGGTCAATCGATCCATCGATCAATCAATAAATCCTGAGGCTCCACATGGGCCAGCCACTCACCGACCATCTAACTGACTGACTGACTGAAACCCTTTTTTAAAGTAGGATGGCTCAGCTGGTGATTTATTAAACGGCACGTGATATGCATTTTGCAGTGGCGAGCACAAATGTCCGTCGATTAACACTTCTCACCGACTCAAGTAGGCAAGGTCTTTTGCAGAAAAGCGCATTTTTTGTGCTTTCACGTTCCACTGTTCTCAATACTTTTATAATGAATGTTCGACTACTGTACTTGTTTAGTGGACACTCTACGGTGCACTTCATGATCACTCTCTTTGACCTTTTGCTGTATCGCGTCGATTATCTTTTCTAAGATTTTGGCAGTTCTTCAGCTATAGAGCTGGAAGCCCCTCAACTTTACTGTTTTTCTTTCTATAGAGTATACTACTCAAGTCTTCATATTTACGGTCCTGTTTGAAGCGGCGTTGTCATGTGATGTGGTCACAAAGAGAAAGGCACAGTGTTCCCCTCTCGTATTTTTGCATTTTTTTGCTTCACGGCTTTCATTTCAAAAGTTATACTCAGGACACTGTTCGAAAAATTCCAGGCCTTTTGTACTTTCCGAAGCTATACTTTCGAAGGGCCCCACATTATTACTTTACTCCTGTAATGTATGATAGATACCGTACTAACACTAAAATGTCATGTTCTAGATCGCAAAAATAATGTAAAATCCTCGTGGTAACGCACCAAATGTATTTCCTAAAAGAGTTCGCGAAAAAAAAGTGAAGTGTCAGCTTTCAGATAAGCAGTGGTCGCGCTCTTTTGCCATTTACTGAATAAGCTCACGTTGCCATCGAAGCAGACAAGATCCCGCGGATGATGTAATGATGTTTAATTATCGTATTTCACGTATGTGCCCTGTCCTGTGCGTGTATTTAAATTTTTACAACATTTAGGAATTGCCGTAACTCGCTCATAACACTCTATCGTGCGACTAGCTTTCCAATAAATCTAAAAGTTTTTTACTTTTCTTCAACATAAAAGTCAGAAGCAACCTATTGCTGAAAGTTCGACTCAACTACTAAACCTGAGTACCCTGGTTCGAGCCCGAATGTGGCGGCAACGTTTCGATGGAGACAAAACGCAAAATGCGGCTGTGTGCTGTGCGATGTCAGCAAACGTTAAATATTCCTTAGTGGTCGAACGTATTCCGAAGCCCTTCACTACGGCACTTCTCTCATCCTAATCTACTGCTTCGTCCACGGCGAGGTTGAAGTGCCCTGCTAAAAGGGAGTGACAGTGCCGACTTTACATGAACAGGTTTCGCAAAATATGTTTTTTTTCGTGTTACCTGGGTAAATTCTTGGTTAGGTAAAAGAAACGTTTTAACCATGAAGAACTTTTTTTGTCATGAAGAAATTCTGTGCGGCGTGCCTCAATGTGGGCGGAGCTTCACTGCAGACTTACGTTGTATCCGACTATAGAGTAACAGTTAATCCGATCGGTGCTATACCTGGACAAAACATTGCCTGTAATGAAAAGGGATTGAATCTGTATCTTCTTGAGCGGATTACAGGGAATGACTATGTGGGGACTGCAGGTGGAGAGATGAAGTTTGCTGGAAGAAATAGATGTCTGGCCAGGAGAGCTAAATATCACTGGATAACTTCAGGAAGAGATTTTATCGTTTATTGGCATATTATTTAGCTGATGACGATGTTCACTGCTCATGCGTTTTTGTATTTGCCCTGGTGGTGTACTTTTCACGCTTTGGGCGGAAGGACCTGCATCATTCTGTTCGAAACCTTTTGCGGCCGCTCATGACAAAGAGCGCTGCTCTTGCTTTCAGCTGGAAGCGGTCGAGGGATCAGAAGGTAGCGTTTGAGAAGCTGAAAAAACTCATCAGCACAATGACGGGTGCGGGAGTCCTGCTTTGCCTTCCACTTTTTTGTGCTTTTACTGCAGCCAGCTTCAGAGTCAAGAATGTGTCTATGTGTTTGCCTATAACAAGTGCCATTTAACTATTTCCTAGTTATCCGCAGGCTCCCTGAAGGCCACACAGAGTACAGCAACGCTCAAAGATGCCAGTGCTTTCATCAAGCGCTGCCTGGTCGCTGCTCAGAATAGAGAGGGCGGCAGAAACAAAAGGAAATGGTTATTACTTAACACACGAATTAATTTTCTGTTTAGAACACAAGAATGTCACAGATTTAGGTATGAACACAAATATAAAGTGGTTATCAGAGGCATTCACCCCTAGTCTGTGCATTCAAGAAAAACACAATCAAGCATTTCAGGCGGTCTTGGCTGCCATAATCTTGATGCCATGTAATTAAATCTGTACTCAAAAGGAAATGCCCAAAAAATTCGAGTTGCGCATACCAGGCACGGAACTTTCTAATGATGAGTGGTATCGCGTGAGTTGGTTGGGCAGAGCACGTTTTAACAGTCGGGGTGGTGTAGGGCCGACATTGGCGGTAAGCCTCGACCTAAGGCAGGGCGAGCGGCACACCCACCTGAGCCCGAGCTCAGTTGCTGGTTGGCAGTGTCGGGCCAACATTGCTAAGGTTGGTATTCATTAAACGACCGAGGTAAAGGTGCCGGCGTTGGGCCGTCTAAAGCACATGTCTATCCCAAAGTTCGGCCCGATCTTTTCTGCCAATGACTGGCCGAGCATTTTTTGCTCGGGTTGCGACGTTGGCCTGACTTTATGACGAGGTTGTTTCGTTCATTGAGGAAGGGTCCCATATGTAAAAGAGCATAGTGAATTTTGCTTCCTTTCGCCCACATATATATTACTCTGCTTCCCTGCAGGTTTCTTCAAAAATATACTGCACATCTGCGTCAAAACAGCTGTGTTAAAAACTCACTTTCCAGTCATACAGAAGCTGCGTAGCAGTACACACCAATGCTCTTAACGGCAGCTCCAAAGGCCAGAAGCAAAGCCCGTCCATCTGTTTCTTAAAGTGCAAACTGCTGTTTGTAAAGGGTCTGCATGTAAAGTGCAAACTGCTGTTTGTAAACGGTCTGTATGTGACCCTGCTGACTACTATAGCTTTGACCAGGCGAAGTGTCTTTCTCTGAGCCTCCTCCTTCTGTTGTTCGCACTGGTGATCAGCGTAGTGACTTGGCCAGTGACTTCAATAAGGCGCTTGAGCGAGCAGTCCACTTTGCTGTCTGACCGAATCCACATCCCTAAAATTTTTACTGTTGAGGCTTCTGGTATAGCTTGCCCCTCACTGGTCATGTTTACAGATATTGGCTTCGCTTGTCGTGTTTGCTGGAATGGATCCAGGTCAGGGGCGGGAAGAAAGTCGAGAAATCCATGCTATCGGAGTCGTTAAATAATTTCGGATACAGTGCGCTATATCAATTACACTAAACATTCGAGAAAGCACGGAGAAATTTCTTACATTAGCAAACCATATTACCAGCTTTATTAATAGTGGTGATTTCGGCGGTGTATCGAATTATCGACGACACAGCATCGAATATGAAATCTAAAGTCTGACGAAAACTCGTCTGGTCGGGAAGAAGATTTATGTATGAAGAAAAAGCAACGCCGACCAAAAGGTTGTTGTTTTAAACGAAGACGTTTCGGCTTCCAAACGGAAGCCTTGATCACTGGGCGGAAAGCCCAAAGCACAAAGCTTAAGTACGTCGCAGTAATCGCCCCAAGCATCTTGCGTGCGTAGGCGGGAGATTGCCTGCGTTGTGGTTAATTTGTCTGTAGTTTGGATTATCAGGGATTCCAGATATCGACGTGACAGCCAATTCTTTTCTCTTGCGATGACTGATGCTTCTTCCCAAGCTATATTGTGCGTCGCGGCTTCCACGTGTTCCGCAAGTGCATTAGATGCAGTCTTTTTGTTCCTGACGTCGTTCTTGTGGTCCCTCAATCGCCTTTCGAAATTCCCGCTCTCGCCGATATAGCAGTAGTCGCAGTCTGCGCAGGGAATCTTATAGATGACGCCAGGAAACTTCTCTTTCTTTATCTTGTCTTTGGCGGCCACCAGCTCATGCCTCAGCTTGCACGCAGGAACGTGAGCGACGTGCACACCGTAAGTGCGCAGAACGCGAGCCAAAGACTCGCTCACGCCCGGCACATATTGGATAGCGGCTCGGGCTCGGCAAGGAGGACCAACTGGTTCTGATGGGCGTGAATACCGTTGATGAACAGAATCCACGAAGTGCTTGGGGTAGCCGCATTCACTCAATTCTCGGCGCACTTGGCCTATGTCGGCAGCCCGATCTTCTGGCCTTGGGCAGATGTTTTTGGCAAGTCGGACGAGGGAAGCCACGACGGAGCGTTTGTGGAAAACCGGGTGGACAGAATTAAAATGAAGATACCGGCCTGTGTGGGTTTCTTTTCTATAAACTTTGAAAGAAAGGCGGTTTCCACGGCGTTCCACCAAAACGTCCAGAAAAGGAAGACGGCGTGCAGCCTCCTCCTCTACAGTGAATTGAATGGAATCTTCCATGCTATTGATGTGATCTGTGAAAGGACCTGACGCATTCTTTTTGATAATACAGAAACAATCGTCGACATAACGCACAAAAACCTTTGGGCGCGGTTCGAAGGTAGCCAGTGCGCGAGCTTCTATTGCTTCCATGGTAAGGTTTGCGGTTGTCACCGATATAGATGCGCCCATAGCAGTGCCATGAACTTGTCTATAGACTGTACCCCGGAAAACAAAATAAGTGTGCTCAAGGCAGAACTGCAACAGCTTTAGAAGATCCAATGCTTCGATAGGGGTTCTTTCACACAATCCGTCGTCATTCTGCAGCGCTGAGCGGCACACCTCCACAGCCAGATCCACGGGTACGCTGATGAACAGCGATTTCACATCAAAGGACACCATGACCTCGTCGTCCTCCACCGTGACATCACGTACTTTTTCAATAAAATCGAAAGAGTCACGTATGAAAGATGAGCCCTTTCCAACGAGAGGCGCAAAAACCTTGTGTACGTAGCCCGACAAGCGGTATAAGGGCGACCGCGTAAAGTCAACTATTGGTCGCATCGGGACGTTTGGCTTATGGATCTTCGGGAGACCATACAAGGCGGGAGCTGACCCATTGTGGCAGAGGAGCTTGAAATAAAGTGACTTGTGGTCCGGTGGAACAAATCGGAAGACGTCAGTCAAAAGAACCTGCAAGTTTCTTGCTACCTTGAGCGTAGGGTCCAGCTTCAGCGGCAAGTACGTATGTCGTCCTGCAGAAGGCCAGTCATTTTCTCAACGTAGTCGTTGCTGTCCAAGATGAAGGCAGCATTGCATTTGTCAGCGGGAAGTATAATAATGTCCGTGTTTTTACGCAGGCCTTTGATGGCATCACGCTCCTCGGAAAGAAGGGGGGTCGGAGGATGTCGCGGAAGCTTGGCAAGGATGCTGACTGCACGAGTTCGGGCCTCATCTCGGCTGTTGTTATCTACTTGACATATAGCGCGTTCGACAGCACAGACGATTTTTCTTGCGTCCGGCGCAGGTCTCGTGTTAAAGTTCAACCCGAGCTTGAGTACGGCGAGTTCTGCTCGAGTAGGCCTGTAAGAAGACAGGTTGTGGACTGTCGAAGTGGACGAGCCAGGCGCAAGCACTTTTTCGCGAGGCAGCAGCCTTGATAACTTCTTTTGGTGGGAAAACTCTCGTTGGAGGGACTGGAGGCTCACCTTGTAATTAGCATGTAACTGGATGCTGGCGAAGTCGTCCGGACACTGGTGCTCGAGGCGACGACGAGCAAAGAAGACTTCGTTCTGCAGGTGCCTGATAGAGGCTTTACATTCTAGGATCCTGGCTTGAAACAGTTGCCGTTCCGCTCTTGATACCACGCTGTGGCCAAAGGTCGTGTCAACAGGTCGCATCATACGGAGGGATCTCGGAATGAGGCTCCTAGCCTTGCATATGAGGTTAAAATCCAGATGGGCTTTGAAAGCAGAGAGACGCATTGATAGCGAAACGTACTGGCGCACTTGAGTGATGAAAGGTTGGCCATACGACCGTCGTAGCGTAATGAAATCTAAAGTCTGACGAAAACTCGTCTGGTTGGGAAGAAGATTCATGTATGAAGTAAAAGGAACGCCGACCAAAAGGTTGTTGTTTAAAACGAAGACGTTTCGGCTTCCATACGGAAGCCTTGATCACTGGGCGGAAAGCCCAAAGCACAAAGCTTAAGTACGTCGCTGTAATCGCCACAAGCATCTTGCGTACGTAGGCGGGAGATTGCCTGCGTTGTGGTTAAGGGTTTTGTCTGTAGTTTGGATTATCAGGGATTCCAGATATCGACGTGACAGCCAATTCTTTTCTCTTGCGATGACTGATGCTTCTTCCCAAGCTATATTGTGCGTCGCGGCTTCCACGTGTTCCGCAAGTGCATTAGCCTCTGCTCACCTCCACGTGTTCCGCAAGTGCATTAGCCTCGGCTCACCTCTAACCTAAGACCCATCTCCCTCACATCTGTTGGCGAATCCATGGAGCATGTACTCCAGTCAAGGCATTGCCAATACCTAGAAGACAACAATCTCATTGCCACCAGCATGGTTGGATTTCGTCCTGGGCTTTCCACACCGGACGTTTTCCTACAGCTAAAACATAACAATCTCGACTCGCAAACCTCCGACGTCAAAGCTATTCTAGGGGTGGATCTCACTAAGGCCTTTGATAACGTTGCACACACAGCTATCGTCAAAACCCTTACGACCCTGAGAGTCGGCACGAGGATGTGCAATTATATCCGAGACTTTCTCAGCCACCGCACAGCCACGCTTACTTTCGGCGACCATCACCTCACAGGTGTCGCGCTGGGAGCACGAGGTACGCCCCAAGGAGCCGTCCTGTCCCCTATTCTCTTCAACGTACCACTCCTTTACCTACATCGACAGCTAGCTCAAATCCCTAACATCCATTTTAGCCTCTATGCCGACGACACCAGGGTCTGGGCAAAGCGCGGCAGTGATGCCGAAATAGAAAAACACCTAAAATTGGCCCTTACCACTATCGACACATATGTACAAAAACATGGCTTGACCTGCTCCCCTTCAAAATCCGAGGTCTTTCTCTACCGGCCAAAACAACACCATTCAGTCAATCCACCCATCTCCCTCACCCTAGGTACCCACTTCATCCCACTAGTAGACAAAGTCCACGTGCTTGGGCTGGTTATTTACTCCCATGGCGCGCACGGAGAAGTCACACTCCAAAGAAACGGTCAACAAACAACCCGCCTGATTCGCCGCATAGCAAACCGCCGGAATGGCCTCCGCGAGCGACACACGACTTTCCTCACCCAGGCTTACGTCATAAGTCGCACCACATATGCCTTTCCATACCTACCCCTCAAAAACAAGGGGAGAGACCGGATAAATGCGCTCCTGCGAAGTCGCACGAAAACGGCTCTACGTCTTCCCCCAGTACATCAAACGACCGACTCTTTTAAACTCGGTGTCCACAACACCTTTGAGGAACCAACAGAAGCTACCTTTACGGCACAAATATCCCGCCTATCCAACTCAGAGGCTGGCCAAACTTTATTACCCCAATTAAGCCTCAACCCAACTAAACACCCTACCGAGGGGGTCCCCCTTCCTCCTATCCTCCGCTCTAGCCTCAACGTACCCCCAGTACCCAAGAACATGCACCCTGAGCGGGACAGGGACCGCTGAGTAGGAAGGGCTCGGGCTCTCCACAAACAGTATGGCGATGACCATGAGGTAGTCTACGGGGACGCAGCTGAGTACACGTCAGGATCCCGTATGGCCCTGGCGGTAGCCCACAATCAAGCAAAACTTCTGACCTGCACCTCAATCATCACCAAATCTACCACAGAGACAGAAGAGGCAGCCATCGCGCTTGCTCTCATTTCTACATCTGCCACAAAAATTACATCTGACTCTCCATCTTCCATTCTCAACTATACCAATGGCTACATATCCCGCACTGCTTCTCGTTTCCTACGCTTCTGGCAGCCCCGGCGCGCAATAACCCTCATCTGGACGCCAGCACATGCCGCCCTCTCTGGCAACGAGGAGGTTCATTCCATTGCCCGAGGTCTCACAATTCGTGCGGGAGTCGAGCCTCTTGTACGGGCCGAGAAGCGCGTGCTTTTCTTCCGCGATATTCTCTCGTACTACAGAGAACACCGGAGGGTGTACGCACCCCTAGCCCCATCCCTCACCATAGCGCAGACCGCACACTGGCGACGACTACAAACTCGGACTGCTCCATACCCGATACTACAACATGCCTGATACCCAGACCAATTCGTCTCGTCATGCAAACTTTTCGGCAAACCAGGAGACTTTGTACACACCCTGCTCACATGCCCCACCTTCCCTCATCCCCAATCGCCGACCATGGCAGAGTTTTACTGGGAAACTCTTATGACCGAAACTTTCCACCACCACCACGATCGAAAAGCAGCCGCCGCGGTCGGGTTCGAGCCCGGAACCTCCGGATTAGTAGCCGAGCGCCCTAACCACTCAGCCACCACCAGGATATGTTTCCTTTCCTTAAATTGTCCGGGCAAGGCGTCGCGCCGAAAGGACAATGGCGTTCCGTGAATTCCTTGGCAACGCTGCGACACGCTGTCGCGTCCTGCTCGTAAAGACGAAGCTTATACGTCCTTCAATTATTTTTTTTACTCTTGGAGTGTCCTCGAGCTTTTACTTGCAGCATCCGCCGGTATAATGCACTGCCCACCCTCCCCTGCTCCCTTTCCACCGCTCCCCAAACCCCCTGGATATTTCCGTAAGAGTTCTGACCGTCACTGCTATTGAACGCGAAGCATTGCGTTCCCCGACGCCGAACCACTTGCGCAAAATATCAGTCAGTGCCGCAGCCAATCAGTCATGTGCGGCCCGGTGTCGACCGACGCTGCCGGTACCAGGCATCCGCCACTATTTTAAATGAATTTCTCAGGAACACAAAAAAGCAAGAAATCGCCTTCAAGCGGGAAGCAAAAAAAGAAGGCCCAGCAGTGAAGGACATCCCTACCCTGAGCCGATAGCGTCACTTCCCGCTGCCCCGAACGAAAACTGCGACATCTTAACGACTTCAATTCTCAAAGGGCGAGCTCTCCACAAAAACACGGAAACGAAGGATTAGCGGCGCCCGTCCGTAGGCCAACTTTTGCGAGGCGCCCAAACGTGAACACCGATCTGTCAATTCTCAGTGAAGTTTTACTGGAATTTTTCCGTAACCGGGATAAATGAGGAACGACGATTACAAAGCACCCTATCGCCAGAGAATAGCACAGGAGCGAAAGAGACTCCGGCGCGCCGCTCGGACGCCACACAAACCTTTCTTTACAAGAGCCTTTTAATTTCGCAGCCCCGATAACCGCTTGAAAAAAGATAACTCTGTGTGCTCCAGTTTTCGTGCTGTCCTTGCTGCCTGTGCACAGTGCTGACTTCCTGTTCACACGAGTACAGCCAGGGGTTTGAAGTTATCCCGCATTACAAGCCTTTCGACTGATTTGGTAATGCGAGTGCAATTGAGTGTGAATCCTAGATACATGTGTAAACACTGCATGAAATAGACGGTGTGAAACTTATTTTTTATTAAGTACATTCTTTGATTCAGCCAATTTGAATACGTTCAGAGAAGCGCACAAAAATTTTTTTGTCCCACATCCTGTGGACTATCCTGTGGACCACTCTTCACGCACATTTTTTCGACTATATATGTAAGTGTACCTATAAGTCTTCGTATCTGTCATTGCACTGAAGACACCAGGAAACACCGTATCTGAAGGCGGTAGAACAGGGGATTCATACGCCAGCGTATTTTCAGCCTTTTGAAACGTGGCGGAAAGGAGCTATGCAGAGGAACGCTAGCGTGCTCCAGCCGATCGGCCAGTCGGCGAATCGGGCAAGCAGAGATGGAGAATATATTCGCTTCTGCAATGGCTGCCTTTGCATTAAGAGAGATTAATGGGACATGCAGACATTTAAATTGTTTTATATTAGTATAAACGGAACGTTTACTTTCTTGTTGGCACGCTGACCTTTGTTCGGGAGCCAAGGAAGTATCTGATGCTGAAAAAATTGAATTTAAGGATGGAACTTTTTTTTTCGCGGCTCGATTGAAATACGTGGTCAGTTATGAAAAGGGGTCCGTGATCAGCTTTGGAGGTGACTGGCAGTGTGCCCTAACCTCAAGAGATATCCGCAGCTCCAGGCATTGACTTGCCAGTACTTTCTTTTGCTTGCGGTGGCCGCGATGCCTGTATGATTTTTTGTCCTTTGATGACTTATGAAAGACTCATTCTCAGTGAGTGCGCCTTCTTAGTCATTAGAACAAAGCAATCAATCGATTCAGGTGAACATCAATCTCTCCGCTCTCTTTAAAATGCGGACATGCACCTGTCACCTGTCCACCTGACCTTGAAGGCATTCAAATTTATCTCGAAGTGTTTTCGAAAAGTGCGCAGGAGGCCACCATGGTTCACTGGCCACGGCGTTCGGCTGCTGAGCACGAAATCTGGGGTTCGAATGCTCGACTCGGCGGCCGCATTTACATGGAAGCGAAATACAAAAATCCCCGTCCCGTGTACTTTGTGATGTCAGGGCACATTAAAAGGCCGCCGCGGTGGCTGAGTGGTTATGGCGCTCGGCTGCTGGCCCGAAAGACGCGGGCTCGATCCCGGCCGCGGCGGTCCAATTTCGATGGAGGCGAAATTCTGGAGGCCCCTGTACTGTGCGATGGCAGTGAACGCTAAAAAACCTCAGGTGGTCGAAGTTTCCGGAGCCCTTCACTACGAAGCCTTATAGCCTGAGGCGCTTTGGGACGTTAAAACCGTATAAAAGACAAACAAAACAAGCATGCTAAAAATCTGAATTAATCTGGAGCTTTTCACTACTGCGTCTCTTCTTGCTTTGACTCGGTTCCTCAATCACCGTCCTCCTTAACGACGCAGTTCAGGTGTCCTCCAATAGGGAAGCAGTTTCTGCGCTTTTACAGTAGCGAAGGTTTGCATTTTTTTTTGCCCTACGCGCAAAGCTCTGAGAAGGCGTGGTAAGGAACCTGCTCTGGAGTTATCCAAATATGGATGCGGTTCGTATACGAACCTTAGCGTCGTAACACAGAGCCTCTTCGATTTACCGGGCTCGAACAGCCCGCTGGCTGCCAGCAAGTTCGCCCCTGACAGGAAAGCGTATCACGTTCCCATGGCCTGCCGGCCAACGGAACCAGCCAAGCGGCAATCACGGCGACGGATCAAGGAGGGCAGATGCTTTCCGTAGAGCATGTTCTGCTGCGTCTCGTTGTGTGCGCACGCGTACGGCAGAAATAGACTGCTTGGGATCAAGAAGAATTAACGACCTGAAGTTATTGGGGACTGCTACAGACTGCAGAATAAACAGCTGATCGTGCTCGCACCCTTATAACATCGGCGACGACAACGCGAGCGTGTGCCTTCGGTGCACTGTGTGCTGTGTAAGCTTCAAGAAATTAAGAGCATGTGACGAGCTATCGCAATCTAACGTCTTTCAGTCGCCACCGCATCGGAGGGCAAAATTGTCCGTGCGTTGCTCATGAAACGACACGCCGTACTCTCGGATTATCACGTGTTTGTTTACTGCGCAGTAAGTATGACTGGAATGACCACAGAAGATCGACCCTGCATGCATGGTGACTTACTCTGCTGTGGTCGTTGCGCTTTCTACGTTCGTCAACTGCTTCCTGTGGGCTGTAAGAGGAAAAGAATCGGCATACGTTCCGCTCAACTGTAGTCTTTCACCCGCCGGCAAGGAATGCGCGTGTAATCTTGACAAAAGCGATTAGCTGATTGAGCTTTCATCTAGAACAAGTGGATGTACAGTACTAGCTGCGTATCGTATCTGTAATTCTACATCTTTACCGCAGTGGACTGGCACGTACCGCGTGTGCTTACCTGTTGCTCCGCGCTGGAAATATGTCTTTACTTAGTCAAACGCGAGCTGATGCGTGCGTAAGGTACTTCTCAGATATTTTAGGCATTTGTGGTAGAAGGCCCGAGCATCAAGCTGTACGGCAGTCGGCGGCGACCGGCTCGGCATTCGCCTCACGTGCCGTACGGGACAGCTGTGTGGCCATATATGTGCCCTCATAGATGTCTCGAGCAGTGTGTTCGTGAGGGCTTTTAATAAAGGACAGGTTTCAATCAATCAAGCATTTCTCAAAGAACGTCCGCCTTTTCACTGTGCAGAAATCAATGAAGACCAGTGTCTCGTACACTGCCAAAAAAATGCTCCGCAGTACACAGAAACCCTCTAGTAATGCGTTGCCGGAGGGTTTTCCGCAACATGAGGTATGGACTAAATGTCATAAACAGAAACTCCGTATTCTTGGTAACGGAAGGTTACGCCATGCTATGCACGAAACCGAAATCGTTTTTTCACAACGAATGCTTCTGCTTTGTTCTTATTAAAGTTTCCGCAATGTGTATGCATTAGTCCTCCGTTCACTCGGAAGTCATTTCATCTAGAGCGGAAATTATCTGTATTGTAGTTATGTACTGTGGGGACCTGCCCTGCAGCCCCCTGAGTTTGCTTTCCCGCGAGGCACCGTGCAGCAGCAGTCTCACCCCGAGGATGAACGCGTTCCCTTGCCAGTTACATTAACTGGCAATAGAGGGCGCCAGCGTCGCGGCGCGGGGGACTGCTGAAGCCCGCCCGCGGTAGATGGGCTCTCTTCGGCCGGGATAATGAGCCTGAGCGGACGCGTCGCTCGGGGCTCCGCTCTTCGCCGACGGGGCGAAGAAGCGACGGGGAGACAGGCTCCCGTACTCTTCCCGTCCGGCCTGCGGAGTTTATATCCCTTGCCCTAACGCGGGCGAACATTCGCTCGGAACCTTGCTGGTGAGTCGGACGCCCTCGATTCATTAGCGTACCTTGTTGCTAGCTGGCGTTATTGTTTCTGTAGCAATAAATGCCTGTTTGTGTCAGCCAATGTGTCGTTCCTTTGTTCCCCCAGAGCAAGGCCCGCCGTGGTCGGCGAGCGCTCGGTAGCGTACGCGATCACGGGGTGGGGTCCGGGCGGCTTTGAACCGTGTCAGCCGCGATTGAGTGGGGAGAACGTACTTATCTCCCCAAGTCACCCCCACACCTGGCAGCCCAACGTGGGGCCTGCTCTTGGAACATTGGACGACTGTCGGTTCGGTTCGAGGAACGCTCTTTGTCCGGACTTGACAAGTGCTAGGCCTAGAGTGAATTTTGATCGCTAGGACCTGCGGCATGCTTTCTCGAGTGCGAGGTGTATTGCGCTGCAGCATGTTTGAACTTTTCGACATGCTCAGCACATTTTTTTTCCCTGGAGTTTCTTCGTGAGAATGACTTGGTCCGCATCGAGGGAGTTCGAGGCCTAGCGCCCGCGGAGTCGCCGAGCCCGAAGCGAGTGAGTACGGAAGCCGCGTGGGTGGTCCGAGTTTCTGTATATATTTTCTCTTCTATCTCTTTTTCGACTCTGGAGTCGCGGCTCCGGGAGCCGGGTGGCCTGGGGCCACGGGTGCCGCTACGAGCTCGCTGGTATTGCAGCTCGGCACCGGGCGCTCCGACACCGTCCGATACGGTGGGCGCCGACCGCTCAGAAGCTGCTTTGTGCAGTGAGCGGGGTAGGACCACCCCACAAAGCTGATGTCTCCTCGCGGCTGCGCGCACAAAACCCGTTTCGGGTCTTTGTTGTGGTCACGGTCGTTGTCGGAGTGGTCGTTAGGCCTGAGGCTTTTCGGAGCTGCCTGCACCACATTAAAAGAGACATGACCACCGGACCGTGACGTTGAGAGGGGGCGCACTTTGCTGCCCGTCCGTTTTTTTTGTAACCTCGCACGAACTGAGCAGTCTCGTTCAACTCAAGAAAGGGCTTTGTTCACTCGAACTTTGCGTTTGCACAGCCGCCGACACGTTTTGCTAGCGAGTTAGGCATTGTGCCACGAGGCCCTTGCGGATGCCGTTTCCCCTCCCGTGACCTACGTTAAAGGCACGCCGAGAGCGTTTCGACAATTTTGCAGATCCGGTGGAGCCACCCAGGCTTGCTGACCGGTGCACATCGTCTCGCTGCCACCTGCTGCGACGGAGCGGCCTGTATCCTGTTCGCCGCATCCATCCGGGGCAGCTGTGGCGAGACCAGTCAGCAGTCACCTCCGGCTGCTGCTGCCCTGGCGACTACTGCAGGATCCTGGCCTGCGGACACGGTAGTCCGCGGGCCATACGAGTCGTCCCAGCGGAGACCTTCACGCCGCCTTCGGAATACCGCGGAAGTCTGCGTGGACGCTGTCGGCGTGACCTCAGCTGCAAGACGTGCCTCAAGGACATGAAGACCAGGAGACTCCTCCATAGCATGTACTTTCAGGCGCGTGGGTCTATTTAAGGTTGGGGGGATGTGGGGACCTGCCCTGCAGCCCCCTGAGTTTGCTTTCCCACGAGGCACCGTGCAGCAGCAGTCTCACCCCGAGGATGAACGCGTTCCCTTGCCAGTTACATTAACTGGCAAGAGAGGGCGCCAGCGTCGCTGCGCGGGGGACTGCTGAAGCCCGCCCGCGGTAGATGGGCTCTCTTCGGCCGGGATAATGAGCCTGAGCGGACGCGTCGCTCGGGGCTCCGCTCTTCGCCGACGGGGCGAAGAAGCGACGGGGAGACAGGCTCCCGTACTCGTCCCGTCCGGCCTGCGGAGTTTATATCCCTTGCCCTAGCGCGGGCGAACATTCGCTCGGAACCTTGCTGGTGAGTCGGACGCCCTCGATTCATTAGCGTACCTTGTTGCTAGCGGGCGTTATTGTTTCTGTAGCAATAAATGCCTGTTTGTGTCAGCCAATGTGTCGTTCCTTTGTTCCCCCAGAGCAAGGCCCGCCGTGGTCGGCGAGCGCTCGGTAGCGTACGCGATCACGGGGTGGGGTCCGGGCGGCTTTGAACCGTGTCAGCCGCGATTGAGTGGGGAGAACGTACTTATCTCCCCAAGTCAACCCCACAGTACTTTCTGTAGTACATGAACATGCGTCTTCGTATAGCTTCTGGCCACAAAGTTCACTGTAGATATAGCCGTCCAGGTCCCGAAGAAACAAGTATTATGCAGAAGGCTTTCCTTTACACATATTATGTATTGCATACGTACAAAGAATGCAGCTTAGAATGAAACAATGGTAAGTGTTTTGGGTGAGCACAAATACATACGTTTTATTTTCATGGCAAACTACACACATTGTACATCTGCACATTGTGGTCGGATCCATCTGAAAAGCATAAAAAAATCCTCATTAGTAGTTACACAACACCAAATATAAATTTCACAAATACAGTTCAATCATCCGCTATTGAACAATCGGCTTTCGTAGAAGCTTTCAAATGCCATTCACTGAGAACCCACCCATTATAATTTATTGCCCAAAATTGATTTCTCAGAACTGTAAACAGTAAAATCCACAGGTCCAGAAAGACGCAGGCAAAATGCGCTTACCCGGGCGGCACTGTGAACATGGAAGTCTTTATGGTTGTCTATCATCTTGTGCAACTAGAAAGTAGCTCAGGATGGCTGCCAGATACAATTCAATGCAGGTGCCTTTCTGTACATAGTACCCAATGCACAACTTAGCTAGTAAGGAACATTGGTAACATCTGAAAAAGGCCGGACGCTTGCCGTATTGTCCATCCAATTTGTTATAGGCAAGACAAGACGAACTGAAAGTCCCGTACCCAGTGTATATCCAGTTCACGGGCCGAAAAAAAAGCAGTAACATCGACGAGTTCACTTCGAAGCGAGAGGCGCCACTTCAGAGCGCGCCGCCATGTTTGCTGTCGAGCATCTGCTGCGTACGCTATGTACTATACGTTTGACGCCACCGTCCGGTTTCTTCGAGCCTTTTCACTGCATCCGAACTGCCACTTCCGCTTCCGGCGTTTCGACCATTCTGGTGTGCCCGTTGCGGCAGATTATGACGCTTTTTATTATGACGCAAACTTGGAATACAGCCCCAGGAAGCGCACTTCCCCCAAACTGCATGTTTTTAAACATAGTTTCCATTATCTCAGCATGTGCAAGAAAATGTACTAAAATCTGAAGTCAGTTAAAATGCAGTCACACGTACCGGTTGCAGCTCATTAAGGCATTCCAATATCTCTGCAGTGTGCCTCACGAGGAACGGATGCTCAATTTTCCAAAAAGGGCTCTTTGCAGAAATTTAACCAAAGGCCGTTGTCATGTGAACCTTTTCAAAATGATGACCCAGAAAGACGAAGTGTCCTCATGTGTCTAGAGCGAAAGAAGGATGAAGGCATGAGTCTTTCTGCTTCTTGAACACCTGTGATACGTTTTTTACTGGTACTGCTTGGCGCAGCTTCAGTCTCCTTCTTGACATTTTGTGAAATAATTCCATATCTGCGAAAGATCTCGCTAGCAAACATTTGGCACTAATGGAGAAGCAAAAAGACCAATATCCTAGGTCTTTTTTGTGACACTAAAGGAAGGCTCGCCTTTTAGGGTCATTGATTACGAAGAGGTCCATGTGGCAACAAACTTTGAGAGAATTTCTGCAAGGGCTTTGTGTTCTGAAGCCTAAGAACTTCTCATGAGGTGCCCTGTAGATATATCACAACACCTCAGTGAGCTGTTACCGGCCCTGTGAGTGCACTGTCACTTGACATCATGGGTAAGTACTTTTCCTCGCCACATGCAGCAATGATGTACAGTCAAACTTCGATATATCGAACACGAATATATCGAATTATTGCGTATATCGAACACTTTCTATATCACGTGGAAAATCGCATGCATTTTTAATTTTTTATTTCGAACGGGGCCGGATGTAAAATTGGATATATCGAACTCCGCCGCCCCAGACCAAGTGCGCTGTGTTGACAGGAGGCGAGCTTTCCCGCAACACCCTCGAAGATGGCGGCGGCGCGATGGGCGTTCCCGACTGCTGCATACGATAGCTGCCCACATCGATCGTGCCGAGGGCGCCATTTGAACGTAGCGGCGTACGCACGCGGCGGCTTCGCATGGCTTGGCCAGCTTGGAGTGGCTTGGCTAGTTTGACAACATCAACGACACATGCGTCTCGGTGCCGCCGCTTGTGCTACGCCAGTCGTTATCGTGTGTGGCTTAGGCTTGTCGTGGCGTGGTTGGTGTGATGGCTGCAAACGCGAAAAAGCGGACGTCCCTGACATTTGCTGCGAAATTGGAAGCAATACAGCGCGTTGAAAATGGCGAAAAAAAAGTCAAGCGTCGCCGAAGCTTTCAACATTCCAAGGAGCACTTTGAGCACTCTGCTTAAAAACAAGAGTGATATAAAGGCCAAGGCAGAAAAAAACCAGCACTCAGGCGCGCGGCGGGTTCGCAAAGCTGCCTTTGAAGACGTCGAGAAGGCGTTTTACAAATGGTTTATCGACGTGAGGGCCCGGAATATTCTTTTATCGGGGCCAATGCTACAACAGAAGGCCAAGAACTTTGCGTTCATTCTCGGCGCCGAGAACTTCAATGCCAGCAGCGGTTGGCTGCAACATTTTAAGGCCCACTTTCACAATGTTGGTAAGACAGTCTCGGGGGAAAGTGAGGACGCCAATGAAGGCGAGATCAAGAAATGGCTTGAACAAGAGTGGCCTCAGGTTCTCGCCAAGTATGAGCCCAATCAGATATTTAATGCTGACGAAACGGGCCTGTTCTGGCAAATGCTTCCACGACAAACGCTCGACACCCGCGGAGACAAGTGCCACGGCAGCAAGCAAGGCAAGGCTCGTATCACAGTTCTGTTGGCTGCCAATATGGACGGAAGCACGAAGCTGCGGCCACTTGTCGTAGGCAAGTTCCAAACCCCGAGGTGCATGCGCAACTGCCCCAGCGTTCCGGTTACATATGCCTGGAACAAGAAATCTTGGATGACTCGGGATATATTCCAAAAATGGTTGAAGGCATGGGACTCTGAGCTGGCGCGTCAAGGCCGGACGGTTTGCCTCATCGTTGACAATTGCACAGCACACCACACCGATGTCCAGCTGAGCAATATTGAAATTATTTTTTTGCCGCTGAACACGACTTCGAAGCTGCAGCCATTGGACCAGGGCATTATTCGCGCTTTCAAGTCCAGTTATAAGCGTCGGCTCATCGACATTTTGCTGATAAAGCTGCGGATGGGCCAAGAGCCAAAGATTGACCTTTTGGGTGCCATTCAAATGCTGAAAGCCTCGTGGGACAGCGTCAAGCAGTCGACAATAGTTCACTGCTTTCGGCATGCGGGTTTCGTGAGCCGCATTGAAGAAGCTTCCGAGGAAGCAACCGAAGATTTGGCGTTGGACGGCACAGAGGAAGAATGCCAGCTCGAAGAAACCTGGAGCCAGTTGGAGCGCTTTGTCGGTGCTGAGCCGCACAGCATATGCATTGACGACTTCGTTGGCGGTGACTACAGCACCGGAACAGTGGCAAAGTTAAGAGACGTGGAGATCGCGGCAGAAGTTACTGCTGAGTGGCCAAACGAAGACGCTGCCGAGGTTGATCCCGCAAACGCTGGTGTTGCCCCGCTCCTGACTGCAACTGAGGCTGTAGCTGCCTTGGCCCTTGTACGCCGCCACTGCGGAGCAGTAGAAGGCCCGGGACTATCTCTTGTGGACCGTTTGGACTATGTTGAGGACGCCGTGGTCAAGCACGCAGTTGCCAATATGAAGCAGGCTATGCTGCTACAGTACTTTCAGCCCACGAAATAAATACTTTCAAGCTTCAAGTGAGTATCTATTGCGCCACGATTCGTTCATTGATTGATTTATGCTAGTTTTTGACGCGTTTTCTACGTGATTTTATATATCGAATTCTGGCTATATCGAACTATTTTGCGATCACCGCACTGTTCGATATATCGAGGTTCGACTGTATATGTAAAGTGAAAGCAATAAAGATTTCTAAGTGCAATTCCAGATTGCTTGCGGAGGAAAGCACAAGAATCTGGCCATGCTCAGCTGTTACCTTTGCTTCTTGCTGGAGTCCTACAGTGAGTACTGCGTAATGACAGGTGTCTGCATCAACTCGTATTTAACACCCGTCCTGTGCGACCTCCATCTTGCATTACATGACAGGCAACTTTATAACACCCTTCATGCAAAGAGTCATCAGGGTCAGTGTGTTCTGTCAGCTTCCTGGTCCTGTGGTTTGTGCTGTGTTTTCTACTCTTGAATTATTTACTGCCTTCATTCTCCACTTCATGAAGCCTGAATGTGCTACACTGGGCTGCTCCACGCGTCGTGAAGCAGCCCAGTGGCAATTTTTTTTAATACATCGCAGACACTCAGCTCAAAAGCCATGCTTACTATATTCAGCAGACAAGGGTACATGTGAGACACGTCATTAATAACCAATTCTCACAGTGGTATATCTAAATACTACTCAATTTTTGCTTAAGATTGCAGATACACTCTTAGATTAAGAACATAATTTGGCTACATAAGCAGAAGCACAGCACCAAGGTACTCACAAACTGCCTGAAGCACTGTACGTAAGTTCATGTGCCATCATGAATACAGCACACTGTCCACGTCTTCATTATGCCATGTCACTCCAGCACTTCGGTAGCAAAATTTTCCTATAAAAAAGAGTAGTTTTGTTTATGTTAGACTGGTCATATTTAATTTTACTATATTTTATGTACTTCTCATTGTATTGCCCCAGACTAAAAAATACCAATGATCATCACGCTTTGAATTATGTCATATATGACCACCAAATTTGGTGTAATTAATATGTTCTTAGAAATTCTGATTGAAATAAATCTGACAAAATATTATTTCAGAAAATTTGGCACAAGGAAGAAGGACGCTAGCTAGATAACCTGGTCGAATGCTTTCAGTTGCATGCAGCCATTGGCACCATTGCACACAAAATGTACAATTTAGTGGGTTTCACCTGTCTGAATGGAATTTCATGCTGCAAACATTTAAGTAAAAAAATTTCAACCTTCCATTCTGCATAAAGGAAAGAAAATTCCTCTGTTTTTTTTTCACAAGCCTCTGCAAGTACACAATTCAGTGAATCTACTCTACAAGTACTTGAATCTACAGCACGAGACAGGGACGAGAAAGGAAACAAAACAGGCACTGACTCGCAACTGAAGTTTATGGAAGTGAACAGGGAGTATATAGAAAAGCCAAACACCACTAACTACACAATTACACATAAGCTACATCACAACAGGAGTAAAAGATTGCCCTTAACATTCCTCTCATCTAGACAGTCGAACCCGCTGCATGTCCAACGCTATGGGCAGCACACTCACACATTCGTCACCGAGTCATAAGATGTGTCTAGCCTCGATAATTTTCCGGTCTATCTGCTCTGAACGTAGTGCCAAAATGCGTGTTGCCGAAAGGAATGACTACCAGCCTTCACGTCCCTTGCAATGTGCAGATAAGTTTGAACCTCTACAAATATCCAAATACCTCTTGTGCTCCTGCAGTCTTACATTGATGCACATTCCAGTTTCACCAACATAAACCCAACCACATGATAATGGTATCCGACACACCACATACATTTTGCAAGGCACATATATGTTGCCACGTTTCACTCGACACATGTGCTTTTCCCTAATGAAAGTCACAAAATTATAGCACACCCACGCACAAGTGCCAACCCTGGAGCAGATAAAGAATCCAAGAGCGCGTGCTTGACATTCAGCGTTGATAGTCAAGGAAACGAGGAAACACGGATTTGAAAGCTAAAGATTGAACGAGCCCGATCCTTGGCTGCCAACACTGAATGTCAAGTACGCGCTCTTGAATTCTGTATCCGCTCCAAGGTTGGCACTTTTGCGAGGGTGTGCTCTCATGTTGTCCTCGTTACATGCTGCGCCATTCTTACCTTTAGCATGTCTGATAAACTTGCCCAATCTTATATGCTCAGCTTTCACAATTTATCGCATCCTCCTGCAATAGCATGGTTGGGAAATCATGCTTTCATTAGCCTTAAAATCTTCTCTTGGAAATCAGTTGTCACGATGTGAAAGCATGGCTTCAACAATACCGAGCCTAGACTTGACGACGCAATGCTATCTTTCACTAGCTTAGAATCGTTTGACCAACAGTCAAGTAGCTGCTCAACACTCCTGGGTGAATATCGCTAGCACACATGGCATGTGCAGAACATCAAGGTAAGGTTCAGAAACCGCAGCTCTTTTTGTTGGGACATTTTCTCCAAGGTAAACTTAACACAAAGGCCTTGCTCCTTAAACAACTTCACAATATGTACAGGTCCCACACTATCGCAACCTTTGTAGAATACCAGAAAATCATAGACGTAGCGAGATTTCCCCCACAGCCCATGCAATTTTTTGGCAATCATTCCACCCACCCTGCTTAAGAGAATGTTGCTTAGTACAGGGGCAACCTTCGAATCGATACATTTAGCAGACGTTTGAACATATGTCGCGCTGCCATACTCCAAAAACATGCTCTTCACTTCAAATAAAAGGAGGCAAGTGCCAAAAAAGACTTATATTACACACCCGTTCCTAAACACAAGCTCATCGTTGTGCTCCGATATACACATTCATAAGCTTTTCACGAGATCTTCATACGGGATAGAATAAAATAGTTTTACATCGACACTAATCACAAGACAATCCGCTGGATTGTCATTCTTAAGATACTCAACCACACTGCGAATTGAGTACAAGAAACGGATCTTCAAGACGCGAAGTAGACGGATCCTTTTGCAAACAACCAGAGACAATTTTGCATGAACCCTTTTCTGAAATTTATCTGAGGAGCATGTTAGTGAATAGCATTTATTTGAAGAGCGTGTTTGTAGAGTAGCGCAGTGCGGTATGTGTTCTAAAATCTGGTATATGTAGTGGTTCCAAGGTTGGCCTTGTGCTAAGCGATATTTTCTTGAGTAGGGTGGGTAGAATAATTGTCAAGAACGTGCATGGGCTGGGGGAAAAATCTTTTGCTATGTCGATGATTTTCAGGTCTTTTATAAAGGTTTGATATTTTGGGACCTGTACATATTCTCAAGTTGCTAAAGGAGCAAAGCCTTTATCTCAGGTTTACCTTGGAGCAAATGTCCCAAGAAAAAGAGCTGTGGTTTCTGGACCTTACCTCGATGTTCTGCACACTTCATGTGTGCTGGCAATATTCACCTAAGAGTGTTAAGCTGCTACCAGGCTACATGTCGACCATTCCAAGCTGGTGAAAGCTTTGCACTTTCTAGCATGGGCTCAGAATTGATGAAATTATGCTTTCACAGCATGACAACTAGTTTCCAAGAGCAGATTTTAAGGTTAACGAACGCAGGATTTCCCCAACCTTGCTACTGCAAGAGCATATGATAAATTGTTAAAGAAACTGAGACAGTTTCACGGTGACCGGCACAGTCAGGCTAGGGCCAGCCAGCGAGATGCCAAAAGACCAGTTGTGTTACAGTATGTACATAGATTGTCGCACAATTTGAAAAATGTGGCCAGAAGGTATGATGTAAACGTGGCTTTCTCGGCCCCTAATAAGTTGTCTAAAATATGTCAAATTTTAATAATTCTGTGAATGTGGCTCGAGAAAAGTACACGTGTAGAAAATGAATGTGGTATTAGATAATATTATCTTGTGGTCTGGTTTATGTAGGTGCAACTGGAAGGTGTATGAACGTAAGACTACAGGAACACAATAGGGTAAGGGCTTGGCTAGGTGGTTGGGGTAACTTTACTGTACAATGCACAGGATGTGAAGGCTGCTACCCTTTCCTTTTGGCAACACGCATTTTGGCAGTAAATTCTGAGAGATTAAATTGGAGATTATCGAGACTAGACACATCTTATGACTCCGTGACGAATGTGTGAGTGTGCTCTCTATCGTGGTAACACGCAATGAGTTGGACTATCTCGATCAGGGAAATGATGAGGGCGATTTTTTACTCATGTTGTCCTGTATGCTTAACTGTATGCGTGGTTTATGGTGTTGCTTGGCTTTTTATATATTCCCTGTTCACGTCAATAAACTTTAGTCATGAGTCAGCGCCTGTCTCATCTCCTTTCTCGTCCCTGTCTTTCGCACTGGTAGATTCACCACGATGGCTCACCTCTGCAGAAATCCAAGACATGACATTTTCCTCTTCCCACTCGAGGTTCAGCACATACTACGGCAAAGGCTTTTCAATTCCAAGAAAAGTTCATGGCTTCATTTAACACTTGCCTCCTGCTTACAAGACACAGAGCAGCATTCATTGTAGATTCTACCTGCGACACAGAAAGCAAAGTTTCAGTCTGAGTGGACTAAACTAGGAAAGAAGCACAAAATATCTATAGCCAAATAACTGAACTGAAATAGAGGGTAGTGTAATAGCGAACACACTGATATATTGCATGCAAGATATATGCATGATGTATTGTGATATCCAACACTTCTACCATTGCCTTAGCCAACTACTTTATAAATAACAAAAAATGCAGTATCACAAAAATACTGATACAGTACTATTAGTGTTAATAGTAGCAGTGCAGGTCCCATGAAAAAAAAGGGCCCAGTGCTAGCTGTCATTCCCACAGCAGCCTTGTGACCAATGGCCGGTGTAAAGGAAAGAGGAGAAATGACTGAAAAGAGAAAGAGCCAGGGGGAAGGAAGATAGGTACAGAAGGACTTAGGATATGATAGACAAATAGGGTTGTCTAGACAGTGAGCACGAAACAAACATTGCCACACTAGTAAAGACATACAAGACCAACCATATATATTATTGTGCAGTGGAAAACTTGGTCGTTTAGCCCAAAATATGTTTTGAATAAAGTGATTATAATTATTAATAGCATAACTGACCGAGTGAAACCAAAACAAGGATGAACAAGTAAGTTGTCAATATTCCAGAAGAAATTAAAAAAAATGAACCTGGCCAGGGCGTACGATGCAGAGAATGAATCACCAATGGTATATTGGTGCCACAGAATGGCTGATGGATTTTAAAGGGACACTGAGGAGAACCCTATAAATTTTTTTTAGCAATATCTGATAGTTCGGCATTTCATGGCTTTGTTGCCGCTTTTCCGGGAGCGAAAGATGCATTTATTTCAAAGAAATTTGGATTCGAAGTTGAAAATTTTTTTCCCCGCCGCTCCGATTCAAACTCGAGAACTCTTATGACGACACGGAGAACTTTTATGACGCCACAGGACGGAGTGACGTGAAACGTGACGTAAACGGAGACTCCAGGATTTCTGGCGGCTAGCGGTGCGGTCTAGCAGCTGCCGAAATTAAAGCTACCGCCGCCGCACATTGAAGGCATCTATCGGGGATCGCTACCGTCGCTTCGTTTACGTTTGCATCGGCGTCTTCCCAGCGTTACGATTGATCCCGTTCCCGAACCCGACGACGTAGTTCTCGCAAAAACTCCGGCCTGCATTTCAGCGACCTCAGCCCCACAGAGCGTGCGATGCTTTTGAGGGAGCACGGTTAGGTTAGGCGCTGGCGGGTGGTTTCCCCCTTCCTCAGAGAGCAGCCGTTGCAAACTAACTATCATAACCACAGTGCGGGGAGTCGCAAGGGGCCAGGACAAGGTCGGCGCCTTGCGCCCATCGGAGGCTGGCCAGGGCTTTGAGGCCAACGGATTGTGATCCCTTGAACGGCCCGGTTGCACGGCGCAGCAGGCGGCGTCCAGGTCTCCCACGGTTGCAAGGGCGAAGTTAGTTATTTATTTTTTGCCACAAAAAACAAATGGGTGCTCAAGGGCGGTCGCGTTTAAAGTCGGCGGCCTGAAACTAAAGCCGGCGCACGACGCTTCAACGGCTTCCGCTAGATCCAACGGGTCCACTGGATCTGGCTCTTTCGTCCACTTGCATGTATCTTCAGATATGTACTGTGAATGGACTAAATTAGCCGAGCTCGAAAAGAACAGCTCTGCCCAACTGCCGCAGCTATTGAATACAACGGGCACCTCGCCGCGGAGCCAAATCAGTCTGGCCGGGCCGGCGGCGGCTGGCGCACTCGGCGCGAAATAGACATGCTCCAAGTCTCCCCGCCAGTGCGGTCAGAATGCGCGGAAGCCGCCGAACGCGTCGGCGGTCAAGCGCAGTTGGAGTATAGAGGGTCTCACTTTGACCGACGTGACGGCGCGCCTCGCCGCAGCATAAACGCGCCTTAACAGAGCCTGAGCTTAACCGCTAACCAACGTATTCGGCGGCGGCATCCATGGGAGCCACTGAAACCCCCTGCCCACTCACCGAATAAAAAAAAAGAAATCTTGTGCCACGGTTCGGAATCGAACCAGGGCCTTCGGCGTTTGAGGCGGATATGCTTCCACACCACCACGACGGCTCAAGTTACAGCCGTCAATAAAGGCGGCGCATCTAGTGAATGCACTCTTCTGATGCAGAAATCTCCGCGCTTTCGCTAGGTACATCCTGGCCGAACAGAGCTAGGCCATCAGCAATTTTTCTGAACTGCCTTGTACCTTGTCTCCCGTCCCTAATAAACGATTTCCGTTAAGTAGATTGAAGTTGACTGGAACAGACGGGAATGTTTCGCCGGGAAAGCGTGCGAATACACAAGTGCTGCCTTGTACGATCACCGACCATCGTGCCATCATAGCTTTTCATCGACCGTGGCGAACTGACAAGCCTCAACAGGCTCCTTCAAAGGTTAACCAGCACTTGAAGCGGCACTTGGATTTCCTCTGCTGTTCGGCGCTTGTAAATCGAGGCGCGTCAAAAACAAAACCACGGGGCACGCAAAGCTCATAGACGCGGAGCGCCATAAAAAAGCGAAACTCTCCTGGCCGCCTGTGGCGCGCCAAGCATCGGTTCTCTTTACTTCCAAAATTCAGGTTGTCTTTTGCCTGCCTTTCTTGTGTGATAAAAGTGCACTATTGGTTTTAAAACAAAACTTACTTCAATATTCATCTGCACAACCTACCTTTGTCAGCCTCAGAGATTCGCGACACCATGTAGGATGGAAAATTCTTCCAAGGTGGCGCCTCTTGTCCCATGACGTCACCACGCTTGTAGTTGCGAGTTTGGCCTGTGGCGGCGGTACCTGTATTTTGGTTCTTGCTATTTTCTACCTTACAAAGGCTTTGTTTTCAGTAAGAGCGGCGTTTTTGTGAGCAGGAGTTGGTATTCTATTGATACAACCCAACTTCAATTTCTCCTCAGTGTCCCTTTAATGGCACAAGGGCATCTGTGGCCAAAGAGTGCCCAAGCCCAAGGTAATTTCGTCTACTCAAGGTAAGACCAGAGACCAATTTCCCAAGCATTTCATTCCAGATGAGCCGAGCACCAGGCCAGGAAACAGCTTGTACATTGTATCGCAACAAAATTAATTTCACCCCAAGAAAAATATAGCAGAAGATAACTGATTATAAGCTCCCTAGGTAAGATTAAGAGATTTATTAGGATAGTGTGGCATGCAGCTGGTGCAAGACACAGATACTTAAACTGGAAGAGGCCGTCCTGACGTGAATGTAAACTAAGCGACGAGGATAATGAAATTCGCTACACTCCTGCTCGAGCTGTTCGGAATCAGCTCAAGTTCCATGCTTCAAAAAGATGCAAGTTTACTCAGCGTGACAAAAAAAATCATATAAGTTCACCCAGGAATTGGCATCTTGGCAGTATCAGGCTGCAGGTGCAGATGAATTAATCCTGCCTCAGAGAAGAGCTACATAGAGCACAAAGCATTTTAGGCCAGTTCTACACTGACAGCTGTTAATAAGTATTTTAAACTGTTTTTCATTGCACAAATAATAATACCCAGTTTGTGTAGGTCATGTGATTATGTTAATGAGGCTCTCCTAAAAATTCTAGCCAGAGCTAAACTACAAGCTGTCTCAACTTAGTTTCTATACCAACAATGAAGAACTTAAACACATGCAGAATATTCAAGCAGAAGTTTTATTCTTCATGATGTGCCCTGCAAATTTTAAATTATACTGAAAAGTAATAGAGTGGAGTGCTTGCTCCACAAAAACTAAACCTCAACAACAAACAGAACACAAGATAAAGTAATCACAAATTGCCCAAAACTTGAATGTTTGGCAGAACAAAAATGAAAAGAAAACCTCTCCACAACTGAAAACAGTGTGATACCGAGCTCACATTTGAAAATTGTTTCATCCAAATCCCCAGTCTGGTGCTCCAGCACTCGTCAGCCACCATGTCATGAAATGTACCTTAGTTCTGGTAGCTGGAAAGAGTATACAGCTGATCCGGCATTTTGATATGTGAACAGTAACCCTCAATGACCACCAGGCTGAATACTTTCAAGAGGCTGTTCAAGTAACAAGACTGCAGTGAAACACTTGGCAAGTTATGCTGGCGTAATAATGCAAACCGTTCATCTGAGAGTTTGCTACCACGCAACTCTGAGGTAATTCCTAAAGTGTTGCAATCAAACGCAAAAAAGGACTGCCTATTATATAAACAAAAGTCAAGAGGCTGCAATGCAATGCCATGACGGATGTGCTGCAATACAGCAATAGCTATACAATGTACACTTTAAGCAACACAATGAAACATGGTCTTTTATCCTTATCAGAATTTAAATATCTGTTTTCCTTGCTCTCTTGCAAAATTAAGTTTAGATAGTGAAAGCGCTTAAAAAGATAAGGATACAGAAAGAGATGGCCACACAGTGCGCTTACTTCCAGTGTCTTTTTGAGCGCATCCACTATCTAAACATGGTTACCCAACTAGTCTAAACGCTGTCGTTATTCCAAAATTAAGCCTTTCACAAAGTGGGAGCCCCTTTCACCATACAAGGTGCACCATAACTAATCCAACACTTTTTTCATGATATGTTTTCTCTAAGAATAAACACTGCTTGAAGATTTTGCCATAGTACTTGTCTTTTTGATTCTACGAATGTAACATGCAAGTGCTCAATGAAATGACCATCTGCCCATCTTGATCATTGCTCAAAATCAGGGTATAATGCACCATGAAGGGCAGGCTCTGCTTGATTTTTATGTTTTCCTAACGAATCATGTAAGTGCAACCCTTCTGCTGGCTTGTATGCAGCAGGTTTGTCTAGCTAGGTGAACTGTGGTTTTGCAATAAATATGAAATGGTACTTTGGAAGTGAATGGCTTCCTAAAATGCATTTAACATATATACCGGGGCTTTAACAGCACCTGGTGTAGGCAACATCAGTGGGGGGACCGCAGGAGTGGCCTAGTGGCCTGAGCATCTGCCGCGCAAGCGGGAGGTGCGGAGTTTGATCCCCAGTGCCTCCGAGTAACGAGCGGTGATACAATGGGTCGTTTTAATGGCCAGTTTAAAACTTGAAATAAACATGCTGCAATATACACAAAAAATGATTTGTGTGCTCTCTCTTACATGACATCAGTTAATCATATCTTAGTGTTGGTAGTACACAAAATGCATGTGCGGAAAATATACATGCACTGTTTTTGTTGAGATCTTACCTGCTATGTGCTGTTATGGCATGCTATGTGCTGGGAAAGCAACAGTAGTGAGCAATGTTGTGTTGCAGCCTTTCTTCTGGTGGAATTTGAATCATGTGAAGTGCAGCTGAAAGAAATTATTTCATACATAAGTATATTTCATGCAACTCAACAACAAGTGCACAGCCCCATCATGAGTTGTGGTTTAAACTAATGGAGAGCATTTTACTACTCTATTTAACATATGATGCAAGTCAGTGATGCTGGAGGCACAAAACTAAATACTGTTAGGTAACGAGAGCTAATATGAACAATCATGCCTTTAAGAGATATTGTCAATATACATTTTCCTGAATGAACTAACTAAAGTTATCCTTAGAAGCATTCAGAGGAAGACAATTTTGCTAAATGCCTTTTGCCAGAATAGGCCTATTTTGAACCAGTTACAGATGTAAAGAATCTGACTTTAAGATTATGCTATGCATGCTCTAATGCCAAAGTAGTTGCATACAAGCAATTTGTATACTATACCCCTAGTTTTATGGCGGGCCTGTACTGCACAATTTTCACGCAAGGTAGTGTAAAGTATGTGCCATAAAACAGACCTCATCTTGCTGAAACTGACAAATAAATACTGGGTTTTTAAGGCAGGAAAGAAGTTACAAAGTAAGTTCCTCTGCAGGTTTTGAACTTCAGGCTACTTATTTGAAAAATATCAATCCCTGACCTGCAATGATTGAAGTTTCAGCGAATAACATTTCCATTGTAACAGTGGAAACGCTCTCTTATTTGAGGAACTTTTCAAAAGCCTGCGTTTCATGGTGGCTGTCAAGTAGCCCTGATAAAGAGAAACCAGTCACGACACACAACCAAGCCCCTGTCGCACATTTTCAACTATACCCTCATGATGTAGCTTTAAAGTAGGTGTTAAGCAATACAAATTCAAATTCCTTGATTTCCTTCATGACTTATCACTGGTGTATACATACAAAGATAACCGTACAAGGTGTGAAGTGTATGGTAGAGAAAGAGTAGGAAGATGGTTTCTTGACACTCACAAAGTGAACAAGGGAAGGAAAAATCTCAGGGTGCTTGCCAACATTTCGACAAGGCGACTCGTTTTCATCTGGGGTCAACATATACAGAGGATACTTAGAATCTCTCAAGTACAGGGTTGTCCACTCTTAGTGCAAACACACGAGCACATGGCTGTGCTCTTTGGGCCACTGCGTCTGACATTGCCGCACATCGAAGTGTAGCAGATGACACGAAGCACCACATCCAGGTGCATCTGCTCCTGCACCATTTTGCAGCGATGAGTGGCTGCGCTGCACGCAGTGGACCTGTAAAGAGTGCGGCCACGCGCTCACATGTTTGCACTAAACGTGGCCAGCTCTATACATTCCGGAATTGGTGCAATTATTTGAAAAGGCCTTGCCCATGGTCAGAGGTTTCCCAACCCATAATTTCCCCCTCATTTCCTACTTTCTTTATTTATCATTATACTTTAACCTTACGCCCTGCACCTCCTGACCTGATGTCACTTCTCGGAACCTTGGCTCCCACACTCCTCCCCCCTTCTTTTTGCCTTTTCTCCGAACCTGCCCTCATTTTCTCTTTTTCCTTCAAACTATTTTGCCCCCCCCCCCCCCGGTACATTATTCTGCCATGCTGCTTAATTGCTTTATCCTAGTTTTTCAGGTAAAAGCAGCCAGCCATACCAAGCCACCTGTTGCGGCTGGACATAAAGCCTTTCAAGCCCACTATCTCTCCACGCTCCATACCCTGGGATTCCTTTCTACTGAATTGGCCTTTTCTTTTCACAGTTTTGCAGGCCAACCGGTTAATCTTCTTTATCAGCCATCATGCCTGGTCAAGGTTCACGCTCCCCCTCCTAACGCCCTTCCCATATCGCACCCTCGTCCCACACAACAAGCCTTTCTCCTCGAAGTGAAAACCTTATTTAAAACCCACCAATGATGAACGCTTTGCCAGACAGACAAGTCCTTTTGTCGAAACATTGGCAAGCACTCTGAGGCTTTTCCCTCCCTTATTCAGTTTGTGAGATACCAGGGACAGGTGTTCAAGCAGCCATACCACACTAATACCCCTGTCCCACGGGCACCGCAAAGGCCTTTGAGAATCAGGTCCTTATATCCAAAGGCGTAAGGAGTGCAGCTACACGGCAAAAATGTTGCGCCTTTGCTGCTAAGGGCCTTGGAAGGCGAAGGCGCTCAACTGAGACCTTCGGAGCCCGAAGGTGCGGCCTTCAAGAACCTGTGATCGCAGTGCCATCCAAAGTCAAAAAGTAAAAGCAATAAAACAAAAGATACAGCTAATAATGTTTGAAAACATTTTTTTTTTCAAATACGAAAGGTGTGTCTGGCTTTGTTTTTTGTACGGTTGTTTATGTTTTATGGTCAAATTTCAAGACAGTGAAAGTGTTGCGGCAACACCGAGCGCCCTTGGTGGCCAAGACAATACACGTACAAAAACCTGCTCCTGCTGATGAGAGTAGCTGTTGCAGTACTTTTAAGGAAGCGATCAGAATAAAAAAATTTGTCTAAGCTCAACGAATGAACAGAATATACACCACTTTAATTTTAAAACACTCACTTCAGCCACCTCGAGCATAGCAGCGGATGCTAAGCCTGAACCACTTTCACCTTTGGGCTGCACTGAGTAGCTGCGCCGCTGCTCCTTTAAGCTTAAGCTCCTTTGGTGAAAAATGGTGCTTTTCCTGCAAAGGCCTTCGAGGAATGCCGTGTGACAGGGGTATAAAGCACATTTTTTAGTGACACGAAAGACTTGGTGCCTTTAGTTCTCACCACATTCTGAATCATGCTTTGGTGGCTTAGTATATCAAAATACTGGACATGACAAAAACAGCTAATTAGTGAGGGCTATTGTTTGCTATAGGTGAAATTATAAGATTCTCTTAAAGGGATGAAAAAAACCACCAGCACTGATATCAATGTACAATTTGGCTGTAACATACTGAAATGACAATCTAGTTAAATGTAAATTCCCTTTCGCACTTCAAAACTGCATGCCTTATTTCTAGAAAGCGCGAGAACAGAAGCTCATACATAGTGCCAAAGAAAAGAGTGCATAATAGTACCAATTATGAGGTGTTTATCGGCAACTGCAATGAGCAAGGCTATGTAAATGGCAATCCAGAGTTATGTGTCTTACGAGTGCATGCACTTGAGAGGTGATAGCAGCTGTGGACGCAGCTGTCCATCGCAGTTTTGAGTCTGTCGAGATAACACACGGGATAAGGTATTCCATGTTTTGCTGCCGAAGGCAAAATCGTCAGCGAGTGGAGTTGCCTTGCTGTTCACTGTCAATATCAGCTGCTCAAAGTAAAGGGAACTCGGGTATAAAAAATACAGCATTTCATATTATGCTTTGGCCAAATGCAGTGAGAATGAAACAGACTAGGGACTTGTCTTATGATATTTGCTTTGCACCAGAGGAAAATAAATTTGTGTACAGTTGACCTACTGCTTGCCACTGTCCTAGAAGAAATGAATCCAGGTCTCAAAGTCTACCAAGAGAATACTGATGCTACATGTGCATTTCTCTGAACTGTTCTGAAATATGCAGAACTTACCAATTATTTTACTACCTGATTACATACTGTAATCTGTAATTCCAGTCGATTAAACTTCCAACTGTTCGCACCGACTACCTCTGCAAGCATGTCTACAAGTTAGCGGCGCAGCCACGCCATTTGCAATTTACAGAGCTGCACGGGAAATTCATAGCGCCATTCGCGTATTCGCGTTCATCCTCACGTCGCTGATGTCTCAAAGGCGGACAACGGCACAAACATATAAGATGTATTTAATTTTACGGCAGCTTTTTTAGCTGACAACATGAATGGTTTGATATATTGTTTTTTTTTTCGTTGCATGAACGTTAATACCACCAGCTGCAGCGCAACTTGGCCATGGCTAGCCATGGCGAAGTCGAAGCGCTAGCCAAGCCCACAGTCGCAAACATGTGCGCAGTTAGAGCAGTGTGGAGTTGAATGAGCAGGCGCTTTGGAATGCGTTTTTGTTCTTCCGTGTTCGCTGCGTGCGTCCTGCGCGTTGTGTCTCTTTAGTATGTGTGTGTGTATGTGTGTGGCCCGAACGCTGCATTGGAGTGTACAACCGCTTGCTGTCCCGTGCGGCATCGGTGCGTAGTAAAACGATCATGCAGAATGTGCGTTACAATCCAGTGGCCCTGCATGAAAGAGGAGACTTGAAGCCGATGGAAAAGCTGCTCTCCCTCGTGGGACTGCAAGAATCTGGCCAGTAACAGTTGACGCGCGTTTCGGTGGATGATTCCGTTTACCACGCCAAAAAATTCAGCACTGGTCTACAGCAATGATGAGCTGCTGCTGCATCATGATAAACACCTGTGTGATGTTTGTGACAAGCTTGTTGGATGTGAACGTGGCCATGAATGGTATTCGCCGAGCAGCGGCCCTCAGGGCGTGGCACCAGTGGATACCTGAAGACGATTACTGTTTGCCCGCGCCCTGGCGCCTGGCATTCAACCGCATGCTTTGGCGTTAATTATTTATATCTGAATTTCACACGTAGTTGAACTGTCGCAAATATTACAGCTGCATCATACAAACGTACCGTCGGAAGAGCACCCTTTTTCATTTTTTCTGAGGGAGGGGGTGGGGAATTACCGTCTGCTCAAATTTAATGTCACTAATATTTTGAGGTTATTTTCTAAACATGTGAGGTGGTGGCACATTCTCGCCTCTTGGTTGCACTGTAAGCAATGCATTTATTGGGCAGAAGTTTATTTGCTGTTGTGTTGGCACAAGGTTAATGATTGTCGTTGTACTGTGGTGCCATGTTCAAACAAAACATCTCTGTACACTCTCCTTGCTGAATGTCTAATGAGGTAATAAATTACTGAGCAGCGAGTATGCACTGTGATAAATGCGAGGAAGGTTACTGAATTACTTCACACTTGTCATGTTCTGTTGTCGTTAGTGGTTACGTATACCTTGGTGCCTGCTGCTTTCCAGTGTAGGGGCAAGAAGCATGTCGAGCTCCACTTAACAGCTTTTTTTCCTCCACTCTCTACTGGTCAACATGGTAAAATAAACTGAACATAATGCGTGATTGCTCAGACATAGATTAGACTACATTTCACTTATTTACTCTCAGGGCCAATTGGCATCGAAGAGAGGAGTGAGTGACTAACAGTAATAGATGTGTAGGCAGATTAATTAAAATGATTATGCACAGCAGACTTGAAGGCGTCGGATGCAGTGATGGACATGACGAAGGCAGAGAAGATGTGACAGTTTGAAACATAGAAAAGTACGAGATCTGCGTGAGTTTGTACGCGACTTAAGGTGAACACTAGCAAAAAATTAAGAAGGCGCAGAGGCCTGAGGCCAGAGATAAAACTGTAGTTTAACAGAGGAAAGCACCTCCCAGCAAGCCAAAATGTGCTCATGCAAGCAGTCATCTGAGCAGAGAACATTTAAAATGAAACTCCTTTTTGGACAGAAGGAAAGCTAAGGCACATTGCTTACTGTGGTGTTGCTTAAAAAGTTGGTGTCCAGTTGTTCCCCTTCATATCTGTTCCTTCCGCACCCAGCAACTGAAATGCCATCAAAAAGAAGCATCTCCAATCACTCTAATTACATGGGAGGTACACATCGCCAGATGTCAGAGGCTTGGTGTCTTATCTTGCAGACTAGCTAGTTTGGCAGATATAAATTTTACCGCATGTAAGAGGCATGCGGTAGCCTTGTAGGGGGAGTATTTAATAAGTGTTACAGCATATTGTACAGTGCTGGCATGTTTCATTGTTTACATCGCTGTAATATGCTAGCACAGGCTAGAAAGTTGGTAAGTGAGCAGAAAAAAAACGATGTACATGCCATATCTTAGCCATATTCTTAGTATTGTATAAAAAGTGCAAATAAGGAATTCCTCATTTTTTGTCAGCTTTTTCTTTCTGAGCATTGATCTTTTGCAAGTTTGCAAGGCTTTAAAGTCTTCTGTGGCTATCGGCTGGCCCCCTTGTTTGACAAAGCTGCGGAGTACACAATGGGTCGTGTCAGTGCAAGCTAAGTAAACGATGGATAGAAAATTCATGCTTTGAGAGTATTTCCAGAAAAAACTGCTATTATTTCCTACTCGGAATGGAGGAACAGCATCGATGGTGCACATCCTCGTCACTGCAGCAAATATGGTTGCTCGCTGCTTTTTGGCGGCATTTCATTTGTCTGCAGGAAGAGTAGGCATGAATGGGCGGCAATAGGTACCTACTAAATTAAACACTGCAATGAGCAATATTTTGTTGTGTCGGTGCGTTTGTTATCCATGAAGGAGTTGGTGTTTTTAATTGATGGTTGTGTAGCAATGATGTAACTGCTACATTGCACTGCATTCACAGATTTGTTAGCCCATGCTTTTGGTTTTCTCAGTGGTTCGTTTCCTTACCAAACGGCAGATGGAAATTCGGCTTTCAACACAGAACACGTGCACACTCTCTCTCAGACACATGCACACTAATTCACGCGCTCTCCGTCACGCACCCTCAATCTCATTTTCCTTGTTTTGCCAACAGAAAAATCATTACAACGATGAAACAGCTCTGTTGGCGGGTCAGTGATTCGTTCCGCTGTCAAACAAGTGACACCCGTCTGAAGCGGTAAAGCCCAATTGTAGCCCTTTTCGGGATTGTAAGGTGTATGCTCCTTTCTATAGCCATCCACACTGTAGAGCCGTGAAACAGGCCTGGCTATAACTTCGTACCCATTTGAAGAAAGCAGTGGCAAGCTGGGAGCCAATGGAAGCCGCAATTACCACTTCCCGCAGTCCAGGCGAGTGCTGTAACTTAAGACCACGGTCGAAAACGTTTTCCACAAGCATTTCACCCCAGAAAAGCCGAGCACCCGGCCGGGAGAAATCTTGTACCCACGATGTACCCAGTGGGTACACTACCCGGGCACCGACGATCGGATCCAGCAGTTCTCGAATGCGAGGCAGGTGCTCTTCCACAAGGTCACTGCAGGACTGAACTATTGCGGCTCAAAATTAAAAGAGAAAGAAATAAACCCAGACACAATGATTTTCACTACAAATTGAACCTTTATCGAATAATGCAATGTATACTTACAACCTTTAACACAATTATGCGAAACACAGAACGACAACAGTAAGGAACAGCAGAACAATACCCATACTACAGTGCAATCGAAATTAGGCACCGAAAATTTTCAGCCTTGCCAATGTCTTCCGGACGACGGGTGGGGCACAAACAGTGCACACACATCGTCGGTAGTAAATCGTGAAACATTATTTTACAGCGCGCGTGTCGTGCTCGATGTCCTTGATAACGCAGTGTCGAGCAGCCTCCGCACCATCCACTATCACCGACATGAGCGACGCTAGAAACGTTAACTGTAGGCCGCGATCTTGCAGCACCGTCTTGGGTCGCTATGCCCAGCCGCCTATACTGGGTCACGGAACGGCGGTTGCACGGCGGCCACGCTCAAGGCGATAACGGAGCACAGCACTCGATTCTCGGTCATACCGGCACGACCGGTCATACCGGCTGTTTGGCCAGAACCGTCCTTGCAGTGCCTGGTGGTTTTCTACGATTGTGCCGTAGCAGACGAGCTCAGCAGTCTTCAGGATGGAGTCGTGGAGACACTTGCCAGCGCACTCGGCTGACTGGATGGCCAGCTGGCACGTCGGAAGTGGGATCACGGCTACGAGCACCTGTGCCGGCTGGCAGGAAGAGTCAGGTGAGTCACCGTCGATGACCGGCGTGAATGCGATCCTCGTGATGGACCCAGCCTGGGCACAAGCCATGGCGTTCCTGTTGGCCATGGAAGCCTTGACAGCGTACGCCTGGACGGGCGGCTTGGCTAGCATGGAGCGCCGCAGACTTCGTAGGAGCAGGGCGCACGGGCCTTTCTCCTGAATGCTTCTGAAAAGGTCCGCGAAACCATGAACTACAACAGCACAGTACTTGCGGGACTTGTTTCTCGTAGTGCCTAGAAATATACTGGCTAGTGTGGTAAGCGCGGGCTAGGCGAAGGTCCCGATGTCGATGATTTCTGGCGGCGCCCGCTTGGTGCGCTGTTGTGCGGGTGGGTGCATCTGCGTTGAATTCGCGCCGTGATACGCGCGCTCGGAGGAGCGCGAAGCAAACTTTTTTTGTATTTATAGCGCTCTTTTAAAAAATATTTCGTAATATAAGAACTACGCTAGCTCGTTCACAGTGCGCACATTTTGCATTACCAAATATAGATCAATTTGTTGACGTATTCTAGCAGTTTGCTTTCGCCCGCAAAAAACACGATACTAACCATGCAACCGTTTTTTTTATTTACTAAGCTCTCGAGAGCGAAATTATTTCAGAAAGTCTTAAGCCCCTTACCACATAGCCTTCATTTGGACATACTGAAGTGAAAATAAAGAATGACAATAAGGTTAAGCAATAAACTGCACACTAGCTGAAGGAACGTGCGATATATTCATTGCACTAGAAATTAAAACGTTGAAATCGAGAACATTATGGCAGTGAAATTTAAAGCGCCAGCCTCGGTTAATTTAAAATACACGCTGATATTTGGAAATGACTTTAAAGGGCTGATTTTGTTGAAGGCGAATAATGAACTTAATATAAACTTCCCCAATCAGAGCATTTAAGAAATGCACAAAACTTGCATTGCTTTAAAAAAACTACTATAGTGACATACGTTAAGGTAATAATATTTCCGTTAAAAATCTTGGAACAGCTCTGCTTCACAATGCCGAACATTAAAAACAAGCATTTTCTTATTCCTTCCTCATGAAGAGCCTAACCCAGAATATTACGACCACGATTTATAATAACTCCACCGATCTCAACAGCTTCCTTATAATTCAACTAGCCCACTTACCAGATAGCGAGATGTTGAGAACGGAAGCTCGATGCCGCACGTAAAGACTGACATGCCCAAAGCATGCCAGTAATTTAACCTGTTTCTCATTTCCATCCAGAATAAACAAGCTTCTAAAAAGTTGTATTTTATACCACTGTTTAAGTACTCCGTCGGATCGTGTCGAGCCACTGGTAATTACGTGCATGAGATCTACGGATATCTGAAAACATAAAAATATGAAAACAAAAATCTGGTTGCCTCTGTTTACGGCACACATGAAACGTAAAGTACACAATTTATTCACACAACAGTGTACAGTATTATATAACAAATCAAGGGCTAATTAAAGACGACAAAGTAGAATTATTCATACTTCACGCTACTGGCAGTGGCGCAACTTAAGGAGTTTTTGTCGCTGCCTTTGACCTTCTCTTTCCTTGTTCAGGTCCTTAACAAAAAATCTGAACACTAACAAGGCAAAACTTGACCACTTCGGACACATTTTCCTTCTCATGGCCAGAGCAGCCAAGCTGCGACAGTGAGAATGAACGTAAGCACTTGGCGAAATCTAGCAAACTCTCTTCATGCAGAATATTTCTGCTGAAGAAGGCGGTGAATTCGCCCTCGATTAGCTTGACTGCAGTGGACAGGGCGGAACTAGGGTAAACAAGCCCACTGTTGTCAAAATGAGCCGTGAAGTGAGAACTCTCATCCATGTTTGCGTCATTTGGTGTCACACAAAGGCAAGATGCACACTGCGGGCATGCGTTTTTTCCGATTGTCTTCCTCGCCACATATCCAGCAGCATAGTAGATCAAGGCAGCGTTACTTTTCTTTTCTACGTACCCGGCATGGTCATTTCTTAACAGAACACTATCAATTGCCTGCTCGACTTCATCAACATTTCCATAGTCAAATAAATCATCAATAATGTTCAAAAGTGGCGCTGCCTTGGTGCTAGACTGTGATACAGGCGCTTCACTCAAGAGTGCTTTGATTATACATCTGGTGAGCAGTTCGTACCTCTCAGTGGTTTTTCCAGGTTATAAAACGGAATTAAGTCAACAGTCACCAGAAACTTTGACACGGTAGGGTGGTGGGGGCGCCGTGGTGGGGGCGTATCTCTTCTTGTAGAAAACTCCTTACAAGCCCGTTCATTGGCAGACTTCTCTGCTGTTACAGATAGTTATGAAATTGTGTGTGTGCAGGCAAAAGATATCGTTATTGCAGCATGCTACCGTCCTCCAGATGGCGATGTGTGTGATTTTTTTGAGTTCCTAGACAATATGTTAACATTTGTAAATGAAAATCATTATAATGTCATTATTGGCGGTGACTTTAATATTGACATGTCATGTAATACCTCCAGAAAAGTTGAATTTGAAAATCTGCTTAGTAGCAATGCCTGCTCTAACCTTATAAATATGGCTACTCGGCTGACACCTACTTCAGAAACTACTATAGATTTGTTCCTAGCTAATTATGATATAGGGTCCATCACTACAGCTATTCTTCCCTGTTCCATTAGTGACCATATGGCAATATGTTGTAAGGTTGACACTAATCCGTTTAATACAACAGAGAGCCCTGCGATGTTTTCTCAGTTGATTTCACAGAAAACACTAGACTCTTTCCGTACAGAGTTAGAAACTACAAGCTGGGACTACATCTGGAACATTGCTGATGCAAATGCTGCATATGAAGCGTTTATGGGTCGTTTCTTATGTATCTATAAAAAGCATTTCATTCGTAAGGAACGTGTAAAAAACAAAAATTATAAAAAACCTTGGATGACCCGTGAACTTCATAAAAAAATCCATAATAAAGATCGACTTTTTAAAAAATTTATGAATTCCCGTAATGAGGCGGACCTTCTAGCTTTAAAACGTTTCCGTAATGTTTTAAATAAAGAACTGAAAAAGTGCAGGGACGCCTACTACTTTCGTGACTTTTCTATGTGCTCAGGTCGAATGAGTGAATTATGGAGTAAAATGAATGCTCTTATGGGACGTGGGCAGGAAAAGATTCCGTAGTAGAGATTATATATGACGGAAAAACGCTGAGAGGGGACGCAATGGTTAATGCTATTAACGAGTTCTTTGTTAACAGGAATGTGACTGCACGCCCTTCAGGAAACAACACAATGCAAAGTACAGCTAACACCAATACTTTTTTCTTAGAACCAACCGACATTCAAGAAGTTTGCTCTGTGTTTGCAATTTTGAAAAATTCGCGTAGCTGCGACGCTGACGATGTGCAAATTAGTCCAGTGAAATATGTCCTTGACGTTATAAGTCCCATACTAACCTACATATATAATCTTTGCCTTTCAACTGCACTTTATCCAACAAAAATGCAAGTGGCTCGAGTGATTCCGCTATACAAAAAAAAAGGGTGATAACCGAGATGTTTCGAACTACCGCCCCATATCAATATTGCCTGTGTTCTCTAAAGGTCTGGAAAAAATCCTATTCAAACAACTTTCACGTTTCTGCCACAAATATGATATAATCACAAAATCGCAGTATGGCTTCCAAAAACATCGGTCCACAGAACTGGCACTTCTTGATCAAAAAGAATACATTTTGCAAAACTTCGAGGATAAAAACTACGTTCTGGGGATTTTTGTTGACTTTACGCAGGCTTTTGACAACATTAATCACTCTATTCTTTTTGATAAATTACATCACTACGGTATCAGAGGACATGCACTTAATATGTTAATTAGTTATCTCTCTCACAGAAAACAATTTGTTCAAGTAAGCCATTTAATATCTAATCAGAAAGCAATAGTCGCAGGCGTACCTTAAGGAAGTATTCTTGGTCCCTTACTCTTTAATTTATACATTAATGATATAGTATGTATATCATCTGACCTGAAGTTTGTTATATATGCAGACGACACTAGTATATTTGTGCCTTCATCCTCTTGTGCTGATGCGTTCGTTAAAGGAAACATAGCCTTTAAAAAGTTGGAAGCTTGGACAGACAGTAATCAACTGATTATTAATACAAAAAAAAAAACAAAAGCAGTAATTTTTCACCCTAAGGGTAAGCAGCTATCTACCGATTACGATCTTCTGTTTAGAGGTACAAGGATTGAGGTCGTCGAAATAATAAAGGTATTGGGCGTTTTCTTTTCCAAGACGTTGCAATGGGATGACCACGTAAACCATATTTTGCAGAAATTATGTTCCATAACAGGTATACTCAGTCGAAATCGTTATGTCTTTCCAATGTCTGCAAAACTAGCCATTTATTATGCCTTATTTTCTTCTTACATGAACTATTCTCATTTAGTCTGGGGCACAACGACCGACAAAAACCTTAATAGTCTTTTAAGGATGCAAAAAAAGGTTTTACGGATCATTAATAATTTGCCTAAGTTTTACTCAAGTAAATTTATCTTCAGAAATCTTAAGGTCATTCCAATAACTAAAATGTATCATTATAAACTCCTACGCGAATATAAACTCAGCATCAAGGAAAATCAAAGGCTGTTTTTGGACATATCGAACTTAGAATTAATAGGCAACGCGGCCTACAATACGAGGACAACAGACCGTTGGAAAGTGCCAAAATGCCGTACGAACTATGGGTTTCAGTGTCTTAGGAATAACCTGCCTCGATTACTAAATGAACATATTAAAGCGGGAACAGATATTTTAGGACTAAATTTCCGGAACCTGAAGGCGTTGTTTTATTAATTTGCATGTCCCTAATACACACGACACATTTCATAAACAAAACACCTTGTACAGATATTTAGCCACTGTTTCATTATGACTGCATGTCTTTATTTCCCGACCGTTCCATGAGCTTGTCGCCATACCTTTCATAAAAATGCCAAGTTATAATTTTGTTCGTCTCTGTATATTTCTGTATATTTTTTTCTGTACATTTGTTTCTGGATTGTGTTGCTTCGTTGCCGTCAATGCCAGGGGGGACCAAGATTTTTTTTTCAAGCCGTAAAGGAACGGCTTTTCTTCTTGGCCCCTTTCACAATGTGTACGTCATGCTGTGAAGAACAAATAAAAATGAATGAATGAATGAATGAATGAATGAATGAATGAATGGTCGTTACAACCGGATGACTGCCTTATAATGCCGAAAACGTTTTACAGTTTGTCCTGACTCAAACGCGATGTGAAGAAGTGGTTGTATCCTATACAGTGGAGCTAAGGTAAGATAGCAAGTCTAATGTACTTCTTATCGTAACCCTTAGTCCACAAGCCGTGTTTTCAGTAAGAAATCCGCCCCCAGCTGGTTCTGCATGCTGCTGCTATGCGTCTAGGTAATGTAAAAAAATTTCTAGGAATTTTTCATCTGCAGTATCGCTTGACTATCACACACTGGTCCTGTAGCAATGTCTGTATGCTCGGAATCGGAAGGCTTCTGGAGTTCCTCCGATGCGCCTCCACGAGAGACGCAATGAGAGCCAATTAACCCACGTCTCATCACCGTCGACTGCAGAACATAAACTCGGGATCCACCAGCTCGACATTTCGCTTCCGTTGTTTAGGTGCCGGTCGTTGGTCGCAAATGTTTTGCACCTTTCTTTTCGCCGTCCTTTTAGGCACAAGATGAGCTGGGTAATTTTCAAATACTGTAGGGACAGCATCGGGCTTCAGGCGTGGCTTCTCTCGGGCGGGTTCGTTAATGACGCTGTTCACCGTAATCTTAAAAGATCTTCCGATACATTCGTTCTCAAAATGTTTTTCGCACACGACAGCCTTCGGTGTCAGCCTTCTGTCTGCCCTCTTGATCTTATTTTCCCATTCAGCAAGCCGTGCTGGGTCCGCCGGTGCAGTGAACAGACACCTTTTCATCGTTAGACCGAGAACGGAACAAAACACGTCCTCACTTTGCATTGCCTCTTAGCCTTTAACATCTCAGGACGTTTTTGCCCACGTTTAGCGTCTTCGAGCTTCACGATCTAAGAAATGATGCCTGTCAAACATTGATTTCACACGCCCTAAGCAATCGCGCGAGGCTGCGGCATCGGCGCGACAGCCGACGACAGGCGCACCAACTCGACCGGCAGCACCCCTTGCGGCCTCTCCGCGCAGTCATCGCGGCGGGGATCTCGCCCTCCCGTTAGAAACGCGCGCGCTGCGCACACTAACCAGTATATTTCTAGGCACTATACTATGGCCGCACTCACGATGAGCGTCCACGTCAACAGCTAATGTTGTCGATGGTAGTGCGGAGGCTGCACGAACAATCTGAAATGCGATTCGGGCGCCCTCAACGAATGAAGACCATAGGGTTTCTTTGAGAGCTGGCGGTGCTACACTTCATCCACTAATGACTCGCTAGGTGTTAAAAATAGTTTGAGTATTTGACAATTGTATATTTTTTAATTTCTCATTTTTTGCAATGCATTGCGATACTGCAGTTTTTATACTTTTAAAATCACCTAATATTTCAAAGCTGCCTATTTAAGGCGTTGATTACGCACTGCGTTGCCTCATTTTAATGACTGAATATTTTAAATATTCTTAGGTCCGAGGTGTTTGCAGTCCCTTGCAAAAGTATGTTTTTTTTAGTTCAGGAAAGCGTTATCGCAAATTGAGGAATCTCTTAGCAAAGAATCCTGCACAATCAGCTTCGAATTGACATCTGGTGGCTTGTTATCTGTTTTTTTTTTTTGAAAATTAAAATTGGTTCTTAGAGAAAGGAAATGGCGCAGTATCTCTCTCACATATCGGCGAACACGTGAACCGCGCCGTAAGGGAAGGGATAAAGGAGGGAGTGAAAGAAAAAAGGAAGGAAGAGGTGCCGTAAATGAGGGCTCCGGAATAATTTCGAACACCTGGGGATCTTTAACGTGCACTGACATCGCACAGCACACGGACGCCTTAGCGTTTTGCCTCCATAAAAACAGCACTGACAGGCGTCATTTCTCATGGTTTCACGCATACCTACATTCAAGGTGAAACTTGCGGCCTCACTGACCTCTATCTACATTCAAGGTCAAACTTGAGGCCCCGCGGACGGCTCGAAAAGCTGGCGTAGTGAAGCTTTTATTTTCAAAACATTCCAAACCTGTCGGGTTGGCTCTGGAGGGTGTGCAACCCGCACATATAGCGCCGCGACAAACTATGCATTCCGGTCGGCATCCGCGGCCACCAAGGTTTATCGCACTCTGCAGGCATAACCCCCACACATGATCTACCAGCACTCTGGAGGCAGAAGAGGCAGCCATCTCTCTCGCAATACTCTCCATTGAGGAGCAAGAAACAAACCTGCATCATCACCAGCTCCCAAGCTATCTGCCGCAATTACGGCAGGGGCAGAATATGCGCCCGCGCACATCATATCCCCAGGTGGTCGAAATTATTCCGGAGCCCTCCACTACGGCACCTTCTTCTTCCTTTCCTCTTCCACTCCCTCACTTATCCTTTCCCTTACGGCGCGGTTCAGGTGTCCAACGATATACGAGACAGATACTGCGCCATTTCCTTTCCCCAAAAAACCAATTATTATTATTCACATCACATCCTCAAAAGCAGAAGACAGCAACTAGCCCATGTTGTTATTGCCACACCTGGTCATCACTACGTCCGAAGAAAACCAGCGTGCGCGCTATCGCCCGAGCTTATTAGAACCGAGTCACGCGCGCATTCCTTCAACAGCATCGGCTCAACCGACACACGTATCCATCGCCGCATTTTGCCGCATTTCGCTAAGTGACGTTGAGCTGGCGCGGTGTTTTGACAAGCTGCACTGCGTTCGCTACCATAATAAAATGATCGACGGGGCTATCAAGACGGCCCAGGCCATTGAGGAATTGGACAAAGGGCCGCACCTGCACGATTCAATCGCAGTCATTCAAACCCACCTTTCGACCCCAACCTCGTCTTTGCCTCGAGTCCTCACTCTGGATGACACCTCCCTCCTTTTAACAAGAAAGGAGCGCCTCCGCCGCCGCACACTTGCTCTAATCCCTCCGTGTGCGGTAACATTCCCCCGTGGTCTTACCCATGCAGAGGAGGCTGCGCTTCGGAGAATATGGGTCGGTGTTGCCCTAACTCCACCTGTGACGCGCAAGTGGCCGCATTTAAAAGCATTATATCCCCGCTCTGGATGTCCAGTCTGCAAGACCAGAGACTGAGGCGGATGTCCACCATCTGTTGTGGTTCTGCCCGGCGCTGAAGCCTACAAGAATTCGGCACCTGGCGGCGGTGGGTCTCTCACCGGACAATCCGGATTCCTATATTGCCTGGACACAGGGTCCATATTATTTTTCGCTACTTGATTTCATTATATTAGCCCACCTTTTTCATTTATTTAAGCATCTTCCTCATCCCTCACTTCGTAACCTTTATTTCCTGAGGCAATAAACACCGCTTGAAAAAGAATCGCAGTCATGGGTCGTATATGTGTTCCAGCGCTTCGGATCTTTTTTTGGGGATAGGGGGATCTTGATAGGGCTCCTGTTCTGCTTTTTAATTCCCTCCATTTATACTATAATTGGCTGTTGGTTGTTAGGGAAAGGAAATGGCGCAGTATCTGCCTCACATCTCGGCGGACAACTGAACCGCGCCTTAAGAGAAGGGATAAAGGAGGGAGTGAAAGAAGAAAGGAAGAAAGAGGTGTAGTGGAGGACACCGGAATAACTTCGACCACCAGGGGATCTTTAACGTGCACTGACATCGCACACCACACGGGCACCTTAGCGTTTCGCCTGCATCGAAACGCAGCCGCCGCCGGGTTCGATCCCGGGAGTGAGGGAATAAATTTTATTGCTCTAATAAAGGAGTCTTGCTGCTTGCCCGAAGATTGCCGATGTCGTCCAGGCTGAGCGTGGTTGGCTCGCCTATTCCAAGGCACGACTGTCCCTGGCCATCCGGCATGCGTGGCTCACTAGGTCTCTTTGGACCTTGAGCTGGCTGCTGGTTAGCCGGTCCTCCCACTGCTCCGCATTTGGCTTTTTGTTACCACGGAAAGCTGCATTGTGTATGTATTCCCATGTGTTATGATACAGCGTGGGGGTTGCCCCGTACCACGGACATGTATCCCTATACTGCTGCGAATACATCTTATGTAGAATGTGAAGGTTGTGAAAGGCTCCTGTTTGGAGTCTTCACCAACATGTCGCTTCATATTGTGTTAGCAGAGGATGTGGCTGGGGATATTTGCGTCTTCTGCCTTTGATTAGGTTGAGGATAGCTGCGTACGTGAGCTCTACCGTTATCTCCAGGATGTTCCAGGCGTTTGACGCACCAGCTCGGATAGTAAGCTTGCGAGCTAGCTTGTCCACCTTCAGATTGCCTTCGAGTCCGGCTTGTTCTGGTACCCAGTAGATCCTATGTTGGATCTTTTCGTTGGTTCGCTGCGTTTTCAAGAGACTCCTTAGTGCTTTCTTGTTGATTCTTCCTACCATGTACTGTCTGCACACTTCTTGGGAGTCTGTTATGATTGCGAGAGATTTGTTGGTGCGATAACCCTCGGCTGCCGCTAGAGCTACGGCGATCTCCTCTGGCTCAGTTATCGTCCCATCTCTCGTGGATGCGCCGCTGATGAGGCCACCCTCCTTTGGTTGTGACAACCGATACCGTTTTCTTGATGCTCTGGCTACGAGTCCACGGGTACAGAGTGGCGTCAGTGTAGACTCCCTGATCTTGTGTGGCTATCTTCGCCTCTACATATTCAGCCCTTGCCTGTCTTCTGGCTGCGTGTAGATTTGGATCCATAACCCTGGGTATAGGGCTAACTTGGTAGGTTCGACGTATTTCGTCTGGGATGTTTGCCGATGTAAACTAGGAAGTGCAAAAAACCGGACGACGGACAGAGTAAGGGACACAAAAAAACAGGTTCACGAGCGCTTGTGTCCCTTACTCTGTCCGTCGTCCGGTTTTTTGCGCTTCCTAGTTTACAACATGCATCACCAACTAGCCCGACAGCTTTCTCTCCTGAAAGTTTTGCCGATCTATCCTCTATGTCCAGGACCCGTTTATATTTCAGCCTTATAGTTCGGTCCCAGACCCCCTTATAGGTCGATCCCGGGAACTCCGGATCAGCAGCCGAGCGCCCCCCAGATAGGTTTCCTTTCCTTAAATTTTCCAGACAACGCGTCGCGCCGAACGGACAATGGCGTTCCGTGGATTCTATGACAACTCTGCAACGCGCTGTCGCGTCCTGCTCTTAAAGACGAAGCTTAAGCATCGCGCATCGGGTGCCTCGCGCAGAGAGGTTGTGCCGTGCGTGCAGAGTGGGTGCCCGGTCATTGCGGCATCGCAGGCAACGAAGAAGCTGACGACTTCGCGACCGCTGCACACCAACTACGTGCCAGCGATCTGCCCCTTGCACTGGAGGACGCGCGTGCGGCCATCCACGACCATCTCCGAAAGCAGCACCCCGACCCACGCATCGCGGGAGGTGAGCGCATCGACAGTGTCACCGGCTGTCGCGCACTTACACGGTCACAACGTGCAATGATCCTCCGCGCGCGAATTGGCTGTGTGTGGCCCGGGGAACGACGGGTGCGTCACAGAATCGCGACGAGTGATGTGTGTGACGGATGCGGTGCAGTGGAAACACTAGAACACCTGCGCCTTCACTGTGCCGCGTTCGCCGATGCTCGTCGCGATATGCTCGCGGGCTATAGGGCGCAGGGCATACTACCAGACTCCATGAAGACGCTATTGTGGCCGCAGGGCAGTGCGCGCACTCGTGAGCGAACTTTGGTGAGCCTCTGTGCACTCCTCGAACACACGGGCTCGACGTCCCGTTTGTTCTCCGTCAGGTAGCTACACGCAGTGACCGAACGCTCCGCGAGTTCTACCTTGAACGATTAATAACTGGACGCCCAACTCCAGTTGTAACCAACACAGTGCTGTGCGCGTGTGTGATTTAATTCTTCTAATATGAACAAATCACGCGCACAACCTGGACACATTTCTTATTGTGTAAATAGTTTGTACATATTACTTCTCCCTCTATCCTCTCTTCCTGTCCCCTCACCTCTTTCATTTTATTTCTCCATTCTGCCTGCTATCCTTTATTTACGCTGCCCCAGCTCAGGTGCTTCAGTATCGATGGCAGATGCCGGGGCTAGCAAAAATATTTTCCTTCCTTTTTACTATTATTTTTAATAAAACCACTACCACCACCAGATCGCTGACATCGCCTTCATGCACCCCTGAATTTCATCGTTCGACGTCCCACATAGACACACCCTGCTGATTGTGAAGAAATCGTCTTCCGCGCCACTTTTGGTTTCTGCAGCGATTTCTAGTTAAATGTGGCGTCTCTAGAGCCACGCAGCGAAATCCAGTGCTGTGGTTTCGCAGTACTGGTCAGTAAAAGCAAAATCTAAAAATTGTTGGTCCACTGAGGAGTTGTGCGCCCCGACGTTCAGCTTACACAGCCTGAGCAACTCTTTCCCCAAGGAAATTCAGCAAAGAAAGCGCCAAAATCTCTATAAAATCGCAATGCGCACAATTTCTGGTCTTCCCGCCAATTTTCGTCCCAGCCGAAGTCCCACTCCACCCTTTTAGCGCGAAATCGCTTCTAGCCGCTCTCCCCGGGATTCAGAGGTGCTTGTCTCTGTAGGTGTGTAAAGCCTCTGCGAAGCAAGTGTACCTGGGTCAGTGAACTTCAATGGAAACCTCAGCCATGCTCAGGCGATGGCGTCCACCCACAAATTGACGCAGTTATGCGCCTTCCCATTTATCAAAACAAGTTTTAGACATCCTTGATTTTTACCCGCCGCGGTGGCTCAGTGGTTAGGGCACTCGGCTACTGATCTGGAGTTCCCGTGTTCGTTTTTATGGAGGCAAAACGCTAAGGCGCCCGTGTGCTGTGCGATTTCAGTTCAGTGCACGTTAAATATCCCCAGGTGGTCGAAATTATTCCGGAGCCCTCCCCAGGTGGTCGAAATTATTCCGGAGCCCTCCACTACGGCAACTCTTTCTTCCTTTCTTCTTTGACTTTCTCCTTTATCTCTTTCCTTACGCGCGGTTCAGGTGTCCAACGATATATGGGACAGATACTGCGCCATTTCCTTTCCCCCAAAACAAATTATTGTTAATATTATTATTACAGCCTTGATTTTGAGGATAGCAAAATGCGCTTAACTGGCTCCCTGCATCAGTGGACACGTCACTTCGCCCTTTGAGGTACGTGGTAGTGGTGTCCACCGGCTAGGAAACCATATTTCCGCACAATATTTCTTGCTAAGCAATGCTGAACCACCAGCCACTTTTTTAAAGTGATCTCACTATACTACCACTTTAGTTGCGGCAATAGATTAAATTTGCGACATTTTATAGATGCGGAGCTGATCTTCACGGTGAGCTCTCACAGGAGGGCACCCTCCGTTTTCAGCGCAGTCTCTCAAATTTGACGCCAACGAATTCCCTACATCCACCAACGTCACCACACACCATCGATCCGTCAAAGGCAAAGGGGAGGATAGTTCTCCAGTCGGGGACGAGGAGGGAGCTTCGATGCCCGCTCCAACCTCCGAACCCCTCCCCCGACCTCAAGCACTACCGCACCGGGAACCGCCAACAGTAAACAGGTGAGCTGGGCAGCCATGACCTCACCAGTCACACACCAACTAAATCCCGCTGCCACACATTCAGCTAGACCTTCGAGATATTGAGTAGCAGGTCCTTAGGGGATATTCAAGAACAACTGCAACAAACTAAGCAGCCTCCCCCCCTCCCGCCCCTCCCCCCCCCCTCTTCGAAACGGAGAGAGAACCATCTGACCCCCGCCCTAACAAACGATGGGCAGTACTACTGAGGACATTTTAGACTACACCGCAAAACACGATTACCCTTGCCACTGTGGCTCAACAAATGTGAGATTTTTCTCGCGCCGTTCGAAAACCCTGCGGCTGCGGAGAGCCGAAAACGACGCCAATTGCATCGCGACACTCCGTGGCGCGCGTTCCACGTAATAATCTGCTGCGCCCGTGCTGTGCTGAGGTGCTCTCCGCTCCTCGTCACTTCACTGCTCCATTTGCGGGAGGGGCGGAGCTTGTCGCGTGGTACGTGCATTACGGAGTGACGCGTTTGACTGACGTCGCTTTGCGCGCCCTCCAGCCGCGCGGCTATCGAATGGGGAGAGAAAAGGCAAGGCTCAAATTAGTTGAGCCACAGTGGTGAGAGTAATCGCATTTCCGAAATTCTAAAAACTCATATGGCCTAGTTGCCATCAGGCGCCTGTTGGTAACAATTTAACGAATAAAATTTAGTTAATTGCTTTATAGGTTCACATGATTCACATGTCTTTTTGACATCCACCAACACGAGATTACTATGTCCCAAAAACATCCTCTTTACCTTAGAAACCCTATCTTAAAAAAAATTAGCGGCGGGGTTTCATGAAACACCTGGTATATAGACAGTCATTTACCGATAAACAGAGAGCAAAAAATATTTATTTTCCCACCCTGATCCAGGTTGCCATCACAGGTCGCAGAGTGATTTGCAGCAAAGACATGTGCTGCGTGAATGCAAATTTCTACAGTTACATGCAGAAAGGGAACTATTGTTTCACATGCTGTACAGTATGTGGTATACAAAGTCAAATACAAATAAGTACAGAGCACTCACCTTAACAGTCTAAATGAGTCAATCATGGATAACCGCTATAGGTTCTGTGAGCCCTCTACATAGGTGACATGGTTATCCAAAGCAGGCCAGCCGGAAAACAAGCCTCATGTGGCCATCAAAATACGGATACAGAAGGGCACTACCATAGGAGCACGAACTCCTGCTTTCCTAGGGAAAAATCCCTTCCGGCAGGAAACATAAAATTTGCTTCTCAGATTATTTGAGAACATGTTGTTTACGTCTAAGCAGTGTTTTCTCAAAAAGAAGTCATATTGTTCCCAAAATGAGTTCCTCAAACCAGCAGAAGACTGCCATTCTGCTGAAACTCCTATGCGGTTCAACACACCTAATCTGCAAACTTCAATTGTTTTTTTTCCTGCTGGAAGTGCGTTTTGGTCTTGACTTTTCACATTTCATCCTTCGTATATGCTTTAATGATAAAAGAATCTGTGGCCCGTGGTCTAGGATAAAAAGCACAAGTTACTGCGCTGAAAACAGCATGAGGCCAGCTCAATGCAGGACGAGGAGGTTCCGAAGAACAGAAAGGCATTGTAGAGATGAGAAAGAAGTGTACGCAGGGCACCTAACATGCACAACATGTTGCAGACTATAGTGACACGTATACGAGCGCAAGGCCACTGCCTCTATACGTGGGTGGTTAGCTCGCGAGCGCGAAGAGAATGCATTTGCCAAAGCCATCACCTCCCACTCGTAGCTTCTTTTCCAGTACAACAAAATTGTGTGTGTGGGTAGGAGCATTTTAGTGTGCTAGCACTTATACTGGCCCTTCTCATTTAGCCTTGCCTATCTGCTTTAAGCCTGTTTTAGGCATGGTGCTCACCGTGTCAGGCGGCAGCTCAATTAATAGTCAGAGGCTGTTCGGGAAGAACAACCAGCTTCGCAACCCATCCCACGCAACCAAGTCACACCGATGGCAACACCTGCCATCAGAAATGGTACGAAGACTGCCAGGGATCTATGAATGCAGAGGATGACCAATTCCTCATGTATGAATTGTTATTACCCATTATTGCTGCTCGAACACTGGATCTGACCACCAGAACTGAAGTGAAAACCCAACTGCTAGCTCATCTAATTTCCATTTGGCCTAAACCACTTGTGCTCGAGTCTGCGGTTCAGACACTCCCGCTAGCCTGAGCCTGAGGAAGCTCTCGCCTACCCAGCACGGTACAAGTGGGCAGAATTGGGTCAGGTCTGAAACAACACAAGTGCTATAAGCGTCCTACAGAAACGCAAACGCTGTTACTATCACTTTCAGTGAAAAAGAGTGTGTAGTTGTTAGAATAAAGGCCTGAAATCCTCCAGCTTCTGTTGGTACATTTTATTTTTTTTCCCTAGAAGAAAGTACATTGCATTAAATGCAACACATACCAATTTGCTTTTCTGAAAATATTGAACTGAAGACCATTTTCTGCCTCTTAGTTTCGGATTTATGTCACATAGCCTGTAACACCGGAATCGGATCGCCACCAACGTGCAAGAAGTCACTCCAGACCACAAGGCAGCCAGGTGTCCACTGGTGTCCTCCTTCTACAGAGCACTATGACAGTTGCGGGGCATAGTTTGTTGATCCACAATGGGGAAGGAAGAGGCGAAAGTATCGGAGATAGCGGATGGGGCCGGTTTAAAGCACTGAGGCAGCATGCATCAACGGAGGGTCCAGTTTGCCCTGCATCGATAAGTCTGCAATTTTGAGACAGCAACTAATGATTCTAGAAGCAGAAGTGGCATTGGAAAGAACTCAATTCACCAGCACAAAATTGCTTCGCGTGAAAACAGTCAGGGAAATGGCGACCTCTGCAGAATAAACGAAGATCCGGCCAAAGGAGCCATAGAAGCAAATGTAGCAACGGCCCCCGTGAATCAAGTCCGCTCAATACATTCTACCTGCACCTGTTCACAAAATATTGAACTTGTGCATCATGCACGTGTGAGGTTTCCAAACCAAGATGCATGTCACTGATATAACGAACCTATCAGCTAGAATAAAAGTGGTCTTTGTGTGCTCTTTTTTCAGCTAGCTAGCTGGTGCACTTCCACACGCAAAGATACCAGCACAATTAACACTTTCAATGTCACACACTGGAAAAGACAGCCGCTATCATCAGTTGAACCACTGAATATAGTGGCCATCAATGTCACTTTGCACTGTCATTTAGCCATCAAAATTGGAACTGTGTGTGCCCTAATTTGCCACAGGGAGAAAGGCACTGCAGCTATTCAGTTGACAAAATTGTACTGTTTGCTTCAAAACACATGCACGACTGGGAGACTGACAAATTTTTGTAAATTTACTGCAATAATAGTCTTCTCATTAACTGACCTTGCCTGTGTCCAATGCAGTGTTTGCAGACATTTAAGGAACGCAAGTGCGTGACTTCAACCTCTGCCCATCTATTACGGTCTCTCATATGCGTTGCTTTCAAATTTCAGTTCAAAATAGCATACAGTGCCTGATGTTACTACAAATGTGTGTAACATCTGTGTAGCACTTAGTGTGAAGGTCTCCTTGAGAGGTATGTGCAAAAAATTATGCCACCAACCACCATCTGCACTCTTAAACTCTACATCCTGTATTTGTACATGGTGTATATTGTAGCCCTAACCCTATCTTTCCTTACTATCGCTCCCCCTTTCTTTCCCGCGAGCCGCAGCTCAGGTGCTTCAGTTTTCGATGGTAGATGCCAGGACTAGCTCCATGTTTTCCTTCCATTGTTATTTACATTTATTTCATTAATAAATAGTCACTAACAAAACAACTTAAGCTCTAGTTAACAAAGTCCAAATGTCTGAAATCTAGACTCCAGTAATTATCCTCGAGGCATTCCTCTGCAACATGACGTACAAAGTATGAAGAACAACAGTGCACAGCATTTACAACTTGAAACAAACTAGGCTATTACAAATGATGTTCGCATTAAACACTTTCCTTGCAACTGGGCACACAAAACAGTGTTACTGCAGGGCATGGAGTCAGAGTATGTATAGAGAGTTAGAACAAGAGGCTGCTCTCATAGAAAAATGCAAAGCAATTATTGCACAAAAAATGCACAGAGAAAACCAGTACTAAAATTTCTTTGATTGCAGAGATAAAAAATTTCAGGAAAGCAAGGGCAGAAAACTTCTTTACAGCAAACCTGACAGGGGGGAGTACCCCAATCAAAAAGCAGCTGCTTGCATCAGTAGAGAAGAAAACTTGGAAGTATCTGCCTATGCTCGGAAACACTGATCAAAACATAACGTTGCTGCTGTGTGACAGCCTGCTGAATAGCGTCTGCAACTCGCACTCTGCCTTCCTTCAGAGGTGAGTGGCTTTGCATGTCATTTACCAGCGTTTATTTCGGTGCAACGGGCCAGACGTAAGCTGGTCATGCACACACAAAAGTTGCGAATGCTGCTGGCTACCAAGAGTGAAAATTAAAATTCGCTGACTGCTTCTTTACAGGGTGAATAAAATTAAAGGCAAGCAAGTAACCCCCCCCACAAATTAGGAAAAGGCACCGATAAAATTTACACGCGCCTCGAACACAAGGGTGAATCATATGGACACGCCCAACAGTGGCACACACCATAAGCGGCTCGGAATCTCAGCACCCGACGAACGGACGAACCTACGGCGCACACAATCTTCTCGACTTCGTCACGATGACTAAAGTTCGCCCAGGCTATTACCGAAGCGAGAAGCACGACACACGATACACACATACGGCACAATCCACACACACGGTAGCAGCCGCAGTCACAGTCATCACTCGACGCACTTTATTCGCGCACTGCACTCGAGTTTTGCGCGAGACGAAAGCCTTGGCGTACTACGAACGCGCCGCAAGGTGCGGTCAGGCTCCTTTTTTCTACTTCCTTTTTAAAGCGCCAGTACTAGTTGCCTGGTAGAGAAAACACCCGGGTAGCAGCGGATATGTGCTTACCGCACAAGGGCGCACTTTTCATCCATTTTCTGCTCCTGAGTAACCACTCACACACACGAAGTGCTCCCCTGCCCTCCTTCGGCGTGAACCGTCGCATTGCAGAATGCTTCCTTCGCTTGCTGTCAGGTGTTCTTCGCCGAGAACACCAAACAGGTCGTTTCCACACATACATGCGGCACTCAACGGTCGGTCACAACAGTCACACGGTCGGCGAACTACGCTTAACGACGGAAAAATACTGAAAAAGGGAGCGCGCTAGAGCGCGCAGGTACCCGAAGACAACTCGCCGACGGCCATATTTGTTTTTCTTCAGCGGCGGCGTTGGTGGCGTCATGAGTGATGTCACGCCGGCGCTCAAGCTCGTAGGCCACGTGGTGGCAGCCGACGAAACTAGAAAAACGTCTATTCTTGCTGCTTTCGGCGCAGTAACTTGTCTTTTCTGCCCTATTGCGCAGATCAAACACTCATTTTAATTTAAAAGGAGAAGTGATTTCGTAGCTTGAGAAAACCAAAATTAAAAAAATCACCTGCAGGAAAAATAAACTTGCGTAGAATTGAACAGTAATGATAAAGTGCTGTGAGCCACTTATGCGTTTCAAGGTAGTGATCCTGTCTTCTGCTGGCATTTGTGGCGAGCTTTTTTACACTTCTCTTGAACAATTAATGCTATGCTCGGATATAAACCCCCTTTTATATCTCGACGTCGCGAGAATGGGGTGACTTCGCGGTTGTCAGCAAAACAAAAAACAGATTCTGCCTGCTCGTGCAGCATGCGTTGTCCAGTTGCGGATTTCATTGATGTCCGTAGCAGCATAATCCCGCATTACCAGTCAATATACTTCATAGCAGGGAAGTTGCTGCGCTCATTAACCTGAACTTCAGCATAGTACGTATGCTTAAATTTGCGCAAAGAAAAAAAAGCACATATTCAGCGGCGCACGTATTAATCACCTTGAGCCGGTGTGCACAGGGCGCCGGCAGGTTCAGTCGCCACCCAGGAATGCGTTCTTTTGTTGATAGCACAGCATGTTTTAACGTGTGTAGAAGCTATACGAACGTATAACGGCGCTTTTTATGGCATTTATATTCACTTGAAACTATTTCTTAATATGACCGTCATAATTATTTGATTCGAGTAGAAAGAAGTCTGGTTAACTTGTGTCAATCTTGCGCGGTCACATTGGCATGCTTAGAATAGCGTACTTTAACTGTGCTAAAGCCCACATGCTCTTTCATTGCATCGTGCATGTCATAAAGTGTTTCATGAGTTAGTACATGACCCCGAAGCTTTTTGGAAAGAAACAGGCGGGCTACTAACAGAGACGCGTAGCGAGATTGAGAGGGGACGCGGCAAAGTGGTTTTGTTATCCATGGTAAAACAGCGCGGAAAAAACAGGAGGATTATGTTTGTTCCATTCTCGTGTTTTTTCCGCACTTTTTTACCATGGATAACAGTAACCAACTTGCTCAGCTTTCCGTACTTCTAAATGGTTTTGTTATTTATGCACGAGATATTTGACGCAAATATGCAAACTGTTATGCTTATTTCAGCATTGCGTTTTATTTTTAGCTGTACCTGGTACAGTTCTTGCGTAATTATACTTGACAGCCTCGTCAATTTACCCCCGGGCCTTCAATAATTAAGTAGGAAGCGCGCATATTTTTTATGCCAGCATGCCCACTAAGCCGTTCTCTATGACGCTATTAGTTCTTTTAGATGTTGAGTACTTATGCGTGCAAAGTTAATAGTAACTTTTCTTACAGCTATAACTAACTTACTATTGCACGTGTAGGAAAAATATCCACAAAATTATAACACTCCACAACGCCTCAGCAATCGTTCGCGTCAAATAGAATCATTAAATTTTCATTCGTTACGAAATTACGAAGGGGTCAGTAATGCTAATCGCAGAAAATGCGAAAGGTAAGAAAACGAATCTTTAAGTTTATTCCCTCGTTTATAGCCTCTTCGCTTTCGCTTTGGTCAAAGAAATGAGGCACTGAAATCAAGGAAACCTCTGATCTCTCTTCGTAGTGAATCAATATGGTGGTGCTCCGTCGTCGGAAACCCGCGGAATTCGCGGCATGCCAGGACCATCAGAAGCGCAGTTACCTCACAGTTTTGGACGACCACACATCTAAAAGCGGTATATTATCAATTTCAACTGAATATTTTGGTATAATTTCTCGTCACGAAACAGAACACCCCAGGGCTTGGAAAGAAAATAATGTGAAAAGTAAAAAGAAATTTAACCAAATTGGCCAGTTTAACAAGGGGAGAAGTCGGCTTGTCTGGCGCCTGATCTTGCGGCTAAAAGCAGCGCTTACGCGTGACACAGGAGATCGGGGACACGACGCTGTCACCACTCTTCGCACTGCGCGACACGCGTGTCAACTGACGGTGAGCCCATGGCTCTCCACCGAAACACCGCCAGCACTTCCCTGTCTACTGTCCCGAATTAAAAGTATTCCGGTTGGTGCACAAGTGTCAAAAAGTTATTTTTTAATGCCTCGCTTATGAATCAATGGAATAAATGCTTTCTGTTTGCCGCTAACCATATACCTTTACAATACACAGTGGCGAACTATTCCCCTATTACGCCGCACGTGGCCAACGCCAGCTCGTGTACTTGCAGAAATTATTAAGTTGAAAGCATCAACCATTGCTCTGACTCGCCGAAACTGAAAACGCGCCAACAAGCCTTGAAAAACCCGCGCGGAACACCTCTCCTCGGCGCCACTCCCTGACCTCTTGCATACTGCGAGCCCACTAGAAACTGCAGCGCCACTTCGGTTGTTTGCAAACATGCAGGAGGCCCATACGCAGCGAGAGGTGCGTTTCCCTAGCTGAACTTGTTGCGGCCACTGCATGTCTAGCAATGAGAGACATTGGGCTCCATCTCGGCGGCTATGCGCCGTGTACTACGCTCGGCAGTGCAGTCAGGTATCTCGGTTTGGCCCGCCATTCCTCGCCCTATTCGGTTGTCTCCGCTGCTTTCTTCTGCTTCTTAAGGCACGGGCACACTGGCGGCAAAACGGGCGCGGCGCACCGCCGGCGGCAAGCCGCTTGCCGCGAAACCTACAGCAGCGGCGGGTTCATCTTCTGCGCAGAGGATGGGTCAGACCGCAACCTCAGGATCAGAAGAGTTAATCTCCTCTTGTCTATACTGCCGTTTAGCAGCGGCTTGACTCTCCTTCTCTGCATGCATGTCAAACGTTGTGATACAGCCGCCCATACATTTCCGCTTTTTATACGCAATGCTGCGCATGCGACGCGGGGTTCAGGTGATAGTGTGGCGACGATGCGCGCGACTCCGACGGTCCATGGAGCGGGCGCGCGGCCGCGGCGAAGCGCAAGCCGCATCTGCTGCTCCTCTCCGATTGTCATGGTAACGGCGCATGCGCACGACTGGCCTCTCCCAGCCACTGCGAAATGCTCGACTGGTAGCTGTTGGGGACGAGGGGTCCTTGAGTGAGCTGACTCTTTCAGCGCCGCAGGTCCATTCTCCGAATGACGTTGTCGGACTTGGTTATGAAGGAAACTGTACAGGGGGTTTATTTTACATAGTTTACAAGATTTTCGAACCCATTGGAGGGTGATGGGGGAAGGTCGGAGGATTTGAGAACATCTGAGGATGATCGAGGATTCCTTCCTCACGGCACTCGTCGTCCGGTTTAAAAAGGGTCCGGTCCCTAGGATTCCCCTGGTTCGAGAAGGTCTTCGCCAGGTTGGGTGTGGCCTAACTTGCGTTGTCGTACACACACACACACACACACACACACACACACACACACACACACACACACACACACACACACACACACACACACACACACACACACACACACACACACACACACACACACACACACACACACACACACACACACACACACACACACACACACACACACACACACACACCACTTCACATAGGGACACGCCCCCGTCACATGCCTCGCCGGAGACAGAGGGTGCCGCTGGACAATCGCCCCCACCAGAGAGAGCGTTGTCTTCGCGTCCGAACGACAGTTCTCACGCTGTCAAGTTGGACACGTCTTCCGGGAAGTCCGAATGGGCGAGGCGCCGGCGAGCAGGCACAGTTGAAGGGGTGAGTCACCCCTGCTCGGTTCTGGCGGTCGCTAACTGCCTCCGTGCCGCACGGTCGATCTTCCGGGAACAATGTTGTTTACAAACGGCAGTGGAATCCTCCGTCTCGAATCCAATAACCACGCGAGGACCGGCCGTGGGAACCAAGATGCCTATCCCCGTGCAGTGACCCCGGTTGCAGGTGTCCGGGCCGAATACGCAGCTGAATCAGACCACCGGCTGTCGCCAGAAACCTTACAGCTCCTCCGCGGCCCGAAAAATCTCGAATGTCCAGCGTTGACAATCGCTGGGCAGGAAGAGATGAGATGGCGTCCGTGTTGGTCCCCTGGATTGCAATATCATCGCCCCCAAGGCTGAACCCAAAGCACCACCAACAAAGGAAAGCGCAGGTGGGACGTTCCAAACAGCAAAGCACTGCCCCACCCGCAAGCGCTCGAACTTCGCCAAAGAATCACCAGGCTTCTTCTATTGACAACAATACACTTTTAAAAAATTGTGTTAAAATGTGGGTTAATTTTGTGCCGACTGAGCGCGAAACATCCCCTTTTGAAACTGCCACAGCCGGATTACTCGGAACAAAGTAAAAAAAAAAACTCACACAGGAGGAGATTCCTCTTAGTTCTCTCGCTTACATCAGTCTGCTCAAGCCATCAGCATTTCCGTGCAGTTTCCCCTTCTTATAACGCACCGAGAAATTGTACTGTTTGAGAGCCAGACTCCATCTGAGCAAGCGACCATTTTTGGGGGACATCTGTCGCAGCCACGTTAAAGGACAATGGTCAGTCTCAAATACAAAATTTGCTCCGTACAGGTAACACGACAACTTCTGCGCTGCCCAAACTAAACACGCGCACTATTTTTCGGAAGCGCTGTACGCTTCCTCTCTACTGGTCAGTTTTCGGCTGATGTACAGGACTGGGTGTTCTTCATGGTCGTAGCCAACTTGGCTTAAGACAGCACCCAGCCCTCTATCACTGGCATCACACTGGACTATGAACTCTCCCATACTCAGGGGTCCTGAGCAAGGGTCGGTTCACGAGTGCTTCCTTCAGGCTTTTGAAGGCGTTTTCTTTTTAGTTATCCCAACTTACGTTAGTAGGTGCTCCCTTTTGCAAGGCGTCAGTTAAGGGACTAGCCCGCTGTGAGTAGTTAGCAATATATCGCTGGTAGTACCCAACTAATCCCAAAAATGAGCGAATGTCCGTTTTCGTCCGTGGTTGGGGAAATGCTGCGATCGGGGCAATCTTTAATTCGGATGGGCTCCTAGTTCCCTGGCCTACAACGTGGCCCAAGAACGTCACCTGTGCGCAACCAAATCTACACTTTTCTGCCTTCAATGTCAGTCCAGCCTGTCGTAAACTAGAATACACGGTCCTTAGGTGTTCTAGATGCTCTTGCCAGGTTTCCGAAAAAATAGCCACATCGTCTAAATAAGGTAGTGCAAAGCACTGCATGTCCTTCAGTACGATGTCCATGAGTTTCGAGAAGCTGTAGGGGGCATTCTTCAACCCAAAACTAAGCATTACGGGTCGAAAGGTGCCCGCTGGGGAGATGAAAACGGCATACCTGCTCGCGCTTTCTGAGAGAGGGAACTTGCCAATATCCCCGTACGAGATCGAGGGTGGTAATGAATTTCGCGCCGCTCACCTTTTCTACCATTTTCTCTATGTTGGGAATCGGGTATAGCTGATCCCTGGTAATTGCATTCAGCTTTCTATAATCCACGCAGGGACGAGGATCTTTCCCTGGGGCCTCAACAAGAATTAGCGGTGAGGTATAGTCACTTTCTGCTGGCTCTACAACCCCTAACTCCAACATGCGCTGAATTTCCGCGTCCATTATTTCTTTTTGCCGCGGTGATACCCTGTAGGGTTTCGACCGTACCGGCTCATCAGAGGTGAGCTCGATTTCGTGTGTCAGGAGGTGTGTCTTTCCCGGGCGACTGCTAAATAGGTCAGCGAATTCGCTCAACAACTGCTTTAGCGTGTCGACCTGTGTCCCGCTTAGGAAATCTGCATTCACGGAGTGAGCCAGAATGTTCTCCACGTTTTCACTAGCGTCCGCACCTCCCTTCCAACCCTGATTCTCGCTGTCCAGCTCTTCTGGTTCATTTAGAATCAGATTGACGATCCCGCTGCGTTCCACGAACGGCTTCATCAGATTGCAATGATAGATTCTCACCTGCTTTCCCCTGCCTTGAACACTTAGCGCGTAATTCGTCTCCGGAACTTTTTGCAACACTTCTACTGGACCATCCCAGTGAACTTCCAGCTTGTTTTTTCTCGATGGCCGGAGGATCATTACGCGATCGCCCGCGGTGAAACCTCGAAGGCGCGCGTTTTTGTCATAATAGATCTTAGCGGCCTACTGGGCAGCTTTCATATTTCGGTTTACTAATTCCCTCGTGTTGTTAAGGCGCTCCAGTAGCTGAAGCACGTACTCAACCACTGTCTGGTTCTCTCCTGTCCCTTCCCACCTTTCTCTCAGCATTCGGAGGGGAGAGCGGAGGGCTCTTCCGTACACGAGTTCTGCTGGCGTAAACCCCGTAGCTTCGTGAGGGACTGTTCGTAAAGCGAAAAGTGTGGCCGGCAGACAATCCTCCCAGTCTGCTTTATGCTCATAACAAAGAGCGCGTAGCACCCTCTTCAGCACCGAATGCCATTTCTCTACACTGTTGGACTGCGGATGATACACCGAGCTGTGTAACAGTTTTATTCCGCATCTTTCTAGGAATGTGGTCGTCAAGGCGCTTGTAAAGACCGTCGCCTGATCGGCTTGGATTTTGGCCAGAAATCCTATTCTCGCGAACACTGACAAAAGGGCATCAACTATTTCTGTGGAGCTCAAGTCCTTCAACGGAATTACTTCGGGAAATTTTGTGGCGGGACTTAGCATAGTAAGCAAGTACTTATAGCCTGATTTCGTTTTAGGCAAAGGGCCTACTGTGTCTATTACAAGCCGGCGGAAGGGTTCCGAGATCAATGGAACTATTTTCAGTGGAGCCTTCCATGTCTCTCCCGGCTTGCCCACGCGCTGGCACGCATCGCATGATTTTACGCAGCGTTCTGCATCTTTGAAACAACCCGGCCAATAATATTCCATTAATAGCCGCTCCATTGTTTTGTTGATTCCCAGATGTCCTGCCCAGCCATTTCCGCGGCAGAGACTCAGAATGTCCGCTCTGTATTTTTCGGGCACGACCAGCTGATCAAATGTTTTGCCTTTTCTGTCCTGGTAGTGTCGGTATAGTAGGCCTCCCTTCTCATGCATCGTTATGTTGCGCCTCGCGATGCCCTCTTTAGCTGTAAGGTGCAGTCTTTCCAAAGTGGGATCCTGCTTCTGTTCTTTTATTAGGGACTCCATGTTCACCTGCAGAAGGCGATAAAAACTACGCGATGTTGGAGATAAAACGGATCCTTCAGCGTTTTCTGCCTCATTTACCAACTTAGTGGTTGAAGTCTCTAGTCGCTCATCTGCTCGGTCAGCTGTCTGGCATTCATTCCTCGTTGGTTTCCTTCCCTCCTCATTTGATTGCAACGATATGCTGGCTGGTGCGTCTCTGGCTACCTGAGGTTCGGGAATCTGACTTAGTTGAGATGCGAGCTGACGAGTTTGAGACCATGTCAAAGCTTGTATCACCCCGCTTCCGAGTTTCTGGCCTCTCTCGCGTAGCAATTGGTCTGATCGATTCGAGAAGAGGTAAGGATATTGAAGTGGCACGGCCTTCGAAACTGCGGCCTCAGTGATTAGCTCTCCAAACGGTCCACAAATTCTCACTCTAGCTATGGGAAGGCATACACTGTGTTCTTCTACTGCCTGTTTTATCCACGAAACTTCTCCCGTAAAATCGTCCACTGACACGTAAGACGGGTGGACAACGTCCATCGTCGCGGCGCTATCACGAAGCACCCTGCACAGTTTCCCGTTAACGTGCAGCTCGTGCAGGTATGGCTTAAGGAGCTCTAGATTCTCGGCGTTATCCTCGACGCACGAGAACACCAAACGTTGCTTTGTACACTTGGCTGCAAAGTGCCTAACACCATTGCAGTTGTAGCAACGAAATGGCCTACTAGCCTCAAACTCTTTTTTCGCGGCTTTGTCTGCTCCCTGTCTCTTCGCCTGTTCTTCACGCTTTTCTGGCACTACCTTAGTTGCCTCCGATGGCTCCGAACTTCTAGAACTTCGCGTCTTTCTGCTAGGCCCTTTATCTCGCATCGCGTTTCGAGCGTGTGACGCACCCTCTTCAGTGCTCAACCTTCTGCGCGAAACGTACTCCTCTGCTAGCTCAGCGGCCCTTTCAACTGTGTCGACTTTTTCCCTGTCTTGAACCCACAGTTTCACCACTTGGGGAATGATTCGGTAAAATTGCTCAAGGCAAAAACACTCAATGATTTTGTCTCGGCTTTCATAAACCTCGGCTCCTTTTAGCCACTCTAGCAGATTCGTCTTTAGGCCATACGCGAAATCCGGATAGTCCTCGCTATCGTTTTTCATTGCGTTCCTGAAGCGCTGTCGGAAAGCTTCGGCTGACAGCCGGTACCTTTTTAGCAGGCTGGATTTGACTTTTTCGTAGTCAGCTGCGTCTTGTGTGCTAAGTCTCGCTATGACTTCAGCTACTTCACATGGCAAGAGTGTCAGAAGCCGTTGCGGCCATGTACTGCGAGCAAAGTTCTCCCTTTCGCAAGTTCTCTCAAAGCTTCCCAGGTACAATCCTATGTCCCTTCCACTTTTATAGGGATGCATGAATCTGTTCATTGTATATGATTGTACATCGCTTGCTCTTTCAGGACACCCGGCTCTTGTACTGTCTTCTTTTTTTCGATTTTCTCTTTCAAGCTGCAATCGCTTTAGATTTCTTTCTTTTTCAGCTTCCCACTTTTGCCGTTCTTTCTCTTTTTCCCATTCCGCTTCTCTTTTTCTTTTTTCTTCCTGTACCAAATTCCACGTATCTACCAGCTGATCGTCCTCTACGTGTTTTTGAATTCAATTCAATTCAATTCAATGTGTATTTTTCCAGAAAGTGCCTGGAGGGTCTCCTGGGCTAAAAGCTGCTCATGCAGCTTGACTAAGGCCACGAAGACCGTTACATAGCTTTTTGAGTAAAAACACATTATAATTAAAACAGACCTTTACCTCTAATTTGCAACAGTAATTACAAGTTTTGTACAAAATTCGGAGCACTGAAATTATACCAGGTAAATAACACAAGTCAGACATCAAACAAACTACACAAAAAACACATTTCAAGAAACGTGGCAAAAAAAACATTGTACAATTGATTTGCATGAAAAAAAAGCACAAGAACAGAAACAGGAAAAAAAACATAAGGTGTAAAAAAACACAGTATACCAAAACCAAGTATTACCAGGGGAGAGCAATTACCAAAAACAAGACCTCAAACTTCTTCTATTCAAACCTAAAGTGTGAGTATTTTTCTTTAGTATAAGTGGGAGGTTATGTGATAACGCTTGATACTTATAAAAAGTTCGGAACCGTGGGATTTTCCACAAATCTTTATTTCTTGTGGGTACGTTAGCGCCGTGGTGCTGCAGTGATGCCAATGATATTAGTTGGTTTATTGTAGTAAGGGAGGAAAAGTAAAATGTTTTCAATAGTCGGAATTCATAAATATCCTCAATACTAAGTATTTCAAATGACCTGAAGGTACTTGTTGTAGTGGCCATTGGTTCCATATTGGCAATATGAAGAATTATTAGCTTTTGTATTACTAGAAGCCTGTTTAAATTTCTTTTAGTTGTTGTGCCCCATACTAAAGTACAATAATTTAGATGATAGTCAAATAATGCTTGATATATCTGAAGTTTCGCTTTCAAAGGAAGTATACTGCGGCAGTGTGCTAGAGCTCCTGTACCTGAAGACAGTTTTTCACATAAATATTTGATATGAGTATCCCAGCCTAAGCTAGGAGAGAAGTATACTCCAAGAATCTTGTGGTGGTCAACAACTTCTATTTCTAGAGTTTCGAACATAATTGTAAGGTTCGTTTTAACTTCTTTATTCCTGGCGCGAAAAATCATTGCTTTTGTTTTGACAGCATTTATCTTGAGTAGGTTTGCTTTGGACTAAACAGACAGTTTTTCAAGTACTTCGTTACATTTCAGTATTAAATTATCTATGTTTGTTCCAGAAATAAGTAGAGTGCTGTCGTCAGCATAGATGATAAAATCTGTTGAATGATCTATGTCTACAATGTCATTTATATAGGCGTTGAACAATAGTGGACCAAGAACGCTGCCTTGCGGGACTCCATATCTAATGGGTAGAATCACTGAATTATGGTTGTTTAAGTGCACAAACTGAGCTCTGTTTTCAAGGTATGTTTTGAGTAAATCTTTGCACTTTCCGCGGATTCCATAAGATTGCAGTTTACTGATTAAAATTTTGTGGTTCAGGCAGTCAAATGCTTTGCTAAAATCTACAAAAACTGCTAGTGTGAACATATTGTTTTCTATGTTTTGCAAAATACTTTCTTTTATTGCTAATAGAGCCATTTCCGTCGACCTGTCGACCACACACACACACCACTTCACATAGGGACACGCCCCCGTCACATGCCTCGCCGGAGACAGAGGGTGCCGCTGGACAATCGCCCCCACCAGAGAGAGCGTTGTCTTCGCGTCCGAACGTCAGTTCTCACGCTGTTAACTCGGACACGTCTTCCGGGAAGTCCGAATGGTCGAGGCGCCGGCGAGCAGGCACAGTTGAAGGGGTGAGTCACCCCTGCTCGGTTCTGGCGGTCGCTAACTGCCTCCGTGCCGCACGGTCGATCTTCCGGGAACAATGTTGTTTACAAACGGCAGTGGAATCCTCCGTCTCGAATCCAATAAACCACGCGAGGACCGGCCGTGAGAACCAAGATGCCTATCGCCGTGCAGTGACCCCGGTTGCAGGTGTCCGGGCCGAATACTCAGCTGAATCAGACCACCGGCTGTCGCCAGAAACCTTTCATAGCCCAGTGAAGCTCTCGCTACAAAAACACGTTTCGGGACTGGCTTGGTCCCTTCTTCATCGTGTGACTACAGGCGAGGCGCAGCTTGGCTTTTTAAGCCCTCGTGAGGAAGACCTCTGGGTCAGTGGCCGCAACCCAAAAATGCAAGAAAAGTGAAGTGTCCCCAGGGAGCGATTAACAATAGAAAAAAACTAGTACCTTTCCCAAGACTTTGCAACTACAGCACAATTAATTACAACTCATCTCTCGAGGAGGGCCGGCTCAAGGGCGGTAAGAATATGAAAATAAATATTCTTTCCTAGCTGCCATGCTAAATTGCAGGCTTACATAAGCCATGCCCAACATGAATTCAAGAACAGCAGATACCAAAATATTGCTTGCATGTTTTCTTTTTTCAAATCATGTATTAGGCATTCGTATATATGGATTACTTTGTAGTATTTCCCTATTGCAGCTAAATTATTTATAATCGTATTTTTTCTTGATGCTATTTATACTTCATGAACCAAACAATAGCCTCGACATGTGAGGAGTGAACTGCAGTGTAATCACTGATTCCTAGTTATAAATCACTGTACATGTGTTGCACCGTCACAGCAGCTCCATGTTTGAAAACAGTCACTGCGGAAACCTGAGCATTTTTAAATCCACGTGTTACTGCCTGCTCTGACCTGCACTGCAGAAGCTACGCCTTGGACTCAATCATGGCATCTGTGATGTCACATGCAACCCATGTAAGCAGGGAAGCTGGTCTTAGAAAAAAAATTTCCAATCATAGTCACAACTATAAAAATTCCATGGAACGTGTTTCTACGCGGTGATTCCAAATATGCCACTGAATTTTATAGACATCTAGTGCTTGTGCACTTATATGTTAAGTAAGATTTTGGAGAGAAACTAAGAAATTTTGCTGCAGAAAACTTGCTGAAACGCATGCTATTATTTTTGTCTTGACATCAACGAAAGGTAAAATCATCCTGCCTATCATATATCTTGAGTTATAAGGTTCTTGTGTTGCCATTTTAAAAACAAGAATATGTACACGCTTGCCTTCCCGTTTCTGAAGTGGCAACTTCAAACACCAACAACTTAATTTCTATGATAAGTAAGATGATAATTTTACTCTTATTGCATTCCCTGACGTCACTACAAATGAATGGCATGCCTTTTAACAAGTTTCCTCCAGCAAAATTTCTTACAATTTCTCTCCAAAATCTTACATATTACATAACATAATGAAATTGAATGGCATATTTTCAATTAGCATACAAAAACATAGTGTACAGGGTTATTACCTTCGGCTTTTTTTGGCTTTTGGTATTTTTTGCTTTGGTATAATATTGGCCTCTGGTATTTTTTTGTCAATTTAATTATTGGAATAAGCCTGTGATAGCTATGCTGGGGCACACATTCCCACACATTTACTTTTCCTTTCTTTGCCATGTTCCTTGAACATGAGACACCAACATAAGGAAATGACAGATGTTTGATTCTTACAGAAAAAATCACAACTGTGAAGCATTTCTTTCATTTACGAAAGTCCTGTTATACTTGTTTCAAAGAACAGAAAATACATCTTGAGGATGATTACAGAGAGTTAAGCATCCAGACTGACAGCGAAATGTACCTCCGAACACTTGTGATGAGTTTGAAAATCTAGCTAACGATAACGTTAATCATAACCAGGGTGCTCAAGTGCAGGTGAGTGGCTGTTTCCTTATTCTTTTAGTTAATAGAAGAAGCATTCGTCGCAAACAAGACACCTATAGAGGGTATAGTTTTTTAGTACCGAAGTCAAGGCATTTGCCCATTACACCTTCCTACATAAACTTCAGTTTGTTTTACCAGTCCATTGTCTTTATGCATTTCATCCTGAAAATGGTAGCACAAATCAAGTAATCTGATAGCTAAACATAGAGATGCGTATTACAAAAGTACGCACTTCAATATTATGCTGAACATTTAGACATTATTATGCAGCTTCAAGAGTTGGCTATCCTGTAGCATTCACACCTGCAGAATATACGACTCAAGTAGATGACACGAGCCTGAAATTTCATCTTAGATGTAGCACTTCGACTTACGTTATTAAATTGCAATATGGAACGTTATTTCCAATGCACCACATTAATCTTTCAACATAAATGGAAAGCAACGCGTTCTTAAATTTTATTGTGACCTCAAGCACAGCAAATGACAGCTTGGAAAATGCGAAATGAAAATCCTGCACACATTTTCTTTGCAAAAAGTTGATGTAGGGCTACAGAAAAGACTCCGAATAAGGTGCAGCCAACTTGACATTATTCTGTAATTAAACCACATTGCCTGGCAGGTTGTCTTAACACAATGGTGAAACATTGAAATGGCATGCAAACAAAGCAAAGAAAGGGCGTAGCACTCCTGTACATTAGCGAATCAGTGCGTTACATCCACTGGTCTCCACTAAGGGGCTGAATGATGCAAAAGATGCCTGAGCATGAAGTCACTGTAAGTGAATGGGCTTGTCCCAGAAGCCAGCCTTTCACAGTACACTGAATGGGACATCAGCAAAGTTCTGAGGTTTCCGTTTCGCATCATTCATTACACATTTCGTCTTTCCGTCACTTTTGCCTTTTTTCACAACAATGCGTGGTTGTTGCGCCATCAACTATGCAAGAAGACTAGAAAAGTTTTTGAGAAAGACATTTCAGGAAGAAGGGTCCTTCAGAGTGCAACGGGACAACAAGTAGGAGAGCCGACGACATGACAGCGCTACAGGCAATCTAGAGCCTTGTCTCCAAGGCTCTGTGTCGTCCTGTTGCACTACAAAATACCCGTTTAATAATATGCACCACGAAGCCCAGCATGAAGTTTTGCTTAGTATTCAAGTTCTAATTTGCGTGATACCGCTTATTATGTTGCAGTTACCAGGTTGCAAACGTTGATTTTTATTGTCATGTAGTAAGTGGAAAACTTCCGCAGTTAGCCAACCACTTTGCCAAGTTGTATTCTTTTGAGCGAAGCCGACAAAGGATGTACCTACTACCCAATGTAACGTCAGTGGTGTCCTGGTAGACGAGGGTATCAAGTACTGCTTTGTATTGTAGCAGATAAAGTACTATGCCTGAATGGGCTTTTATTCATGGGGCTTGGTGCAGTTGACCTAAAGCAGCGCATGTCCTCTACCACTCTCTCCTGTTGGCCATTTCTCTCCCGCTGCACATATCTAAAATGGCACATGCTGCCGTAAATATTCATCGTTCTCACAAGTCGTTCCTTTAGCTCATGACTAGCCCAAAAACTATTTTGCGTGCTTCAGGTAGGTGCCGCTAGATAAACTTGGCTGTGCTATAGGCATGTCCGGTAGCTAAATGAACGCTTAAAGCAATAAACATCTTCATCCACCATCGATGTCAGGAGACATCGGCTGTTTGCAACTTCTAGCGCTGAATATTTGAAGTATTTAAAATCGAGCGGCTGTTCAAAGGACGGGTGCCCTGGTTTCTGTCATCGTTCGCCTATTCTCTGCTATGCGAAAATTCAGTTATAAGATGACCTTAGCCTCATTGTCATTCTACTAGTGCTCCATTGCACTCTGAAGAAAAGAACGCAGAGTGCTATGCAAGCACCTCTTTACCGCAGCATTTGCATAGATATTTTCCTGGATTTCCCTGAAACTGGAAGGTTTGACAAGCGATGCTCACATTTCTTGTGTTCATATTTCTTATTTCTGTGATACAACAGCAGTTGCCACCAGAGAGTTGCATAAAAACTATGTACGAAAGGATGAAAGCTGTGGTTGCATTCACTGAAAAGCACAGCAGCCTTCCGTCTTCTGACACAAGCAATCCAACTCCCAGAGGCTTCACGTATGCCATCCAGCCACCTAGTGAAGATTAGTAGTTACTTTCTTTTTGTCCGTGTGCCACTGCACTGTTTTTCCGTAGTGTTAGACCAACTCGCCCATCAGCTCGTGTTATTAAGGTTGTCAAACTATGCACAAAATGCACGTGCACATTGAATCGCAACAATGTCGAGATGCTGCAGGAGGGATGCCAGGCATATGCAGTTTACATGCTATTTTTTTCCTCACGTCTTACTGAGTATATACTGCAACAGTCATAAAGAGATAGATATGATAAAAAGTTGTCTATACACAAGAGAAAAATTTATGTGGTTACCTCCGAATGAATTCCAATGTGGCTTGCACTTCTTGATTGTATTTCATGTTGAGACAAAAGTACGCAGCATACAGGGTCTCCATGGCGGCCAGAAAGCTCAGTCCTTCAAAGCACTTCGCTTCGTCGAGTGTCACAATGCACGTGCAATCACAGTCAAAGATGCTTATGCCTAAAAAGAAAATTATCAACTACTGCATCAAAAACTGAGTTCGGATTAAATATTAGCAATTGTGGAGCAATTCATTTTTTTAATGCTACAGCTCAGAATAATTTTTAGCATGATAATATGAACATGAGGCATACAAATCTTTCTCACATAGCTGGTCATGTCACCACAGCTCACAAAAAAATATGACGGCACCTCTATGTAGATGCAAATGCTAGACACTGAAGGTATTTATAAAGCAACGGACAAGAGCAGATGGATGAATGGCAATGCATGCGATATTTTCTAGAGACGATTCTCAAGTTAATATTATAGGCCACAAACCTGAATTTTATAGCTACACTAACAAGGTTCTAGCAGCGGGTTATGCTGCCAGGTACAATCTCAAAGAGAAGACTGTGGCATGCGGATGGTTAATTTAGCTTGCTGGGCATGCCTCATCGAATTCTTGAAGCTGCATTGAGTCTGACATACAGGGTAATTCACAACAACCTCCCTCGTTACCACGCTCTAATTCTTTGTGATCAATGAGGTTTCATACTTCCATGGTTTTTAGAAGGTTATACTCTGCTCAAAGCATCCAGAAAATTATGAAAATCTTACCAAGTACAACCACCATTGGTGTAGGAGGCAGGTCACTAATCAGTTAAGAAACACAGGTTGATGTCTGTGGAGGTAAGAAGCCATTATCATAAGCAGATGAATATAAGGAAACTGCATGTTCAACACAAGGGCACACAGGTAACAAGTGTGCTGAAGAATCACAGGAATAATGAACACCTGGCTAATTGCAGCAGCAGGACTACAAAAAGGAAAGTTCACAGCTTTTTGCACTTTGGTAAACTTTGAGGTGGTGCCCTTAAAATTCTACTGGAACAATGACGCATGTTAATTGTTAATTTTTCGTTGCCACTGGCTACAATTTCTGTGAACTCAAATGATGGAGCAAGTGCTCTAGAATTTTACAGAGATATGTGAAAGTTTCATCTACGGTCATAAAGCAGAAATTATGTTAATGCTGAGAGGCTACCGAGTATCCATCCCCGCAATCATCTCACCTCAAAAACACTAAATAGGAACTTTGTCTTTTCCTTGAAGAAAATGCACAGCAATGGGAACACCCCACTGAGCAGAGCTTTTGGACGGCCCATGTCCTGTGCTGCCCTGTCTGTCATAAGGAGCCATTGAAGTGCCTCGTCTCCCTTCAGGCTGTGCCACAGGAATGCATACAAGACCTCGAGGTCTGCAATTTCTTGATTGACAAATAATCCTTCTAGCTGCGTGTCTGTTAGCCTGAAAAAAAAGACGTTTTTCTGTAAAGCCTTCTTGACATCGCTGAAAACAACCATTACAGTGAGTGAAAGGTAATTTGTGTGCTTGCACAAGACTTTCACCTTTTTCAACCTAACGATTCAGTGCTGACCAATTTATCAACACCTACAGGGTATGCCCTCTCTTCTTTGAGTCATGCATTACCCCTTCATTTTTTGGCCCTGCCATCTTGGTGCGAAATTGATGGTCATATGCAATGTGTTTCAGGGAAGCCTGCCACTAATTTTTAAAAATGGGCTTTTTGAGTTATGAAGACTGCTTCTGCGGCAGAATAATACCAGTGTAAGCGGGAAATGCAAACAGGTGAATAAAGTCTGCTAGTAAGTTGGTTAAATAATTTCTGATAATTAAATTCATAACTATCGCAGTCAGGCAACTGGCAGTAATTAAAAATTGTAGCCGGTCATTAGTAACAGCCATATCAGTGTTGTAATTTCGAAAACACGATTACTCTAGATGCTGCAACCCAGAAAATTTTAGCTAGATCATGCCAAGATACAAGCACTTTTGAAATGCATGCAGACAAACCAATCCCTCTTGTGCACGTAACTATATATTCGAAATAGCCAAACTTTCCATGTCACAGCGGCAAAGGTAATCTTGTTTCAAAATTCTAAAAATTGACATGGCTATCAGTAATGACAGCTAGAAATCTCTAATTGCAACCAGGTGCTAACTGTGACAGTTTTATCAGAACTTAGTTATGCACCTAACTAGTTAACATGCGGGCATCCCTGAAATATCTGGTATACACTTATATGCATGACCACACTAATACCTCATGCCTACTGCGACATACTATCAACAACAAGAATAAATGGACTGCAAAAATTGTTGATTTTGTACTGCAGGGTAAGGCTCTCAGAAGGCAGCACGACCGACTTACAAAGGCTATTGCACACTGTTTCGAAGCTAATGACTGTTATGTTGATTTATGACCTGGAAACATTTTTTTGGAACCCATTCACCTGTGCATGCCAACTAATTTTAAGGAATGCTTGAAATTGATGAACCAAATGGCTATAAAGCAAGAACAAAGCATTGCCTTAGCAAAAAAAAAATCCTGAATAAGAGATCATCTTAAGCATTAATAAAAATATAGCTAGCAACCAAACCAGAACTAGCCTGCAGATAGCTCAACGTTTGAACTCTGCCGTTCAGTCCGCATGCTCAATTTGCTTGAAAGGTGGGTCATTCCATGCCAAATGCGTCAATGTTTGTACTCGACCCGCTTCGATTATGTTCAAAAAATTTGCGGCGTTTTACTGAACTGTCAAAAGGAATCTGTCTTAATATGTAGCGGGAAAACATTTTCCTGTCATCTGTAGCCCTTTGCATTTTGGAGAAAAGTGCAAAACTCGGTACCATTAAAAATTCATAATAAAATGTTAATTTCTTTTTTGCCCTCAAATGTTTTTGTGGACAATGCAGATGTCTTGTATTTTTTTAAACATGCCTCAAGAAATTACCTGCACAAGGTTTTTATGTTTTTTCAAGTTCGTTGTTTTAGCTCAATACGCTCCATTTAGGAACTTATTTTAAAAGTCTACGCGACTTTTGTAAACAATACAAAATTTTACACTAGCTCACCATAACATTCTATACATGGAAAAAATGTTTACATTAAAATGAAACTGAACGATGTTCAGAAAAAAATTACAGTTTCAAAAAAGTGCACTGTGGTACGTATTGAGATAAAAATATTATACTGAGGTGCTCACAGGAAAAAAATGCAAATACTATTCCTCTAATAGCTCGTTTCATTGTAATTTTGCTCAGAAATTTTTATCAAGGACTTTTTTGTTTTAGGGAAGGAAAAAAGTTTTGAAGCTGAGCGCCACAGCACTAGTAATGGTCGCCCCATTCTCTCACTTCACTGCAGAAGACAACCTCGGCGCTGTTCAGACTGCTTTCTGTGCACTCACGTGCTCACGTGCTGCGCATCCAATTTGAGCGAAGCTGGCATCACACTTCTCGCGTGCGGTGTTTACAAAAATCATGCTCTGTGAGATGCGAGGACGGAATCAAGTGACTCGAGGGGGCATCTACAAAAGCAAATATGATCACCTGGGTAGACCAGGCCACACATCCGCATCCCTTTGCTTTTTTTTATTTTCCACTAAGCTGCGTACTGGACTCTATTCATTTTGCCGGGCTCCTGAGTTCTGTTTCGTCAACAGCCCTTATAACTAATATAGATAAGGCATTTTTCTGAAACTCAGATGTATCCAGCGCATTAAGGTCTCTTGTTCTAATGAAAGTGCCGAACAAAAATGTTTACCTCCTAATCAGCTTCATCCGCAGGTTTGATTCCGAAGTGGCACAAGTAAATAGTATGAAGGATATAATGCGAAGAATAACATGATGCGAAATGACATCTTCTCGAACATTTAATAATTGCAAGTATTCATGCACATTTTACAACAGCAATAAGTTAACTTAATTACTGCAGCCGCATCTTCCGTCGTTCTTGCTTCCTACTTTAATGAAACAGATGCTTTACCAACTTAGAAATAGAAACTGCACTAGTGCTTTTGCGTGGCTCAATGTGGAATGGTGCCAAATTTCCGGGTGGTGGGACAAAAGCTGCTGTGCACATACCTGCTTTGATATTTGAAACTCCTCTGTTTCTGAGAATGATACGAGTTCAACAAGAACAGTACTGAGAGATGCATGTTTAAAACAGTGCAATGCACATATACCTTTAACCAGAACAGCCAGCCATTCCAAACTTGTGATCAAGTTGGGCTTTTTTTTTCTGAACTGCACTTTCCGGAACCCAGAGGGTCTCCTTTGTGCAGCATCTGCTTATGTGAGAAGCTGATAAGGTGTCATGATGTGGCCTTCGTAAGGTAAGACTCTGGTCTCCCGAGGCGATCATATTCGCATTTGTGGATGCCCCCTCGAGCCTCCTGATTCTGTCCTCGCACCTCGCAGAGCATGGCTTTTATAAAAACAGCACACCAAAGCATCTCCCAAGTAACAGTGCAGAACACAGACGGGTGCACGAGATGAGAAGGCGACACAACAAGCGCTGACTTGCAATGTTTGTTTTGAGAAATACAGAACTTCATATACGCTTGCAAAAAGTCGCCACATGTTCCAAGGACACGTGGCTTGCACACTGTGTGGCACACGCACTCCAGCACAGTCGTGAAAATCATTGCACGTTTGACAGCTCAAGTTCTTTTTTTGTTAGCAGTAGGGACGATGTGCTGACGCATTGTTCTCGTAGTCTGAATATCCTAGCTGCCCCAATAATCTCACAGACCACCTGTTCATTGTGTGTTTTCAGCACTTTGCATCGATGATTGATTGAGGAATTGACTTTGCATTGTTGCATTGAGCACTACAGCATATTTTTGTCTGGATACACAGCACAATGCACTTTTTCGCAACTTTGGAATTTTTTTCTGAAAGTTATTCAGTTTAATTTTAGTGTAAACGATTTCTTCATGTAGTACATGTTTTGGCGAGGCAATGAAAAGTTTTATATAGCTCATAAATGTGGTGTGAACTTTTTAAAAAAAATTCCGAAATGAAGCTTTTTGAGCTAAAAAAAGCAAACTACAAAAAAACAATAACCTTGTGCAGGCATTGTCTTGACACATGATAAAAAATACAACTCCTATAAGTTGTCCAAAAAAACTTTGGAGGCCAAAAAGAAAAGAAACATTTTATCATGAATTTTGTACGGAGACCTACTTTTGCACTAGTCTGGAAAATTCAAAGGGCTGTCAGATGACGAGAAAAATTTTTTCTCACTGGATATTAAGAGAAATTTCTTTTGTGAGCTCAATAAAAAGACAAATTTTTGGACCAAAATCAGAGGGTTATGAACAAACATTGGTGCGTTTGGCATGAAATGACCCATGTAGTCAGCTGCATAAAATTTAGATGAGCTATATTACATGCACACATCTTTTTTTTTAAGCAATGTTACTGCCTCAGGACATATAAAGGGGGTATGTTTGGATGGTTTCGCTAGATGCTAAAATAAACTGATGACCACTTGCTTTGAACATGTATAGCAGACCTACCAAAATGACAACTTTGGTCCAATACACAAAATCCAAATGTTATGCTCATTAATTTTTCTGGTGCTGGCGAGAACGGTGGTAGAAGCCGCGTCAGAATTTGAACATTTATTGTGCCAAACACAAAACAATTGAACACTTGGAAATTCATAAGTGGAAATATACCAGTAATACAAAAATGGCAACCCTTATCCATTCATTTTAATTAATGAAATACAACCAAATTAAACTATTCAGTTCAAATCTGCATTAGCTATTACAATTTACTCAAGTTCTCTCATGGCCCATGCAGAGGCAGTAAGAGAGGGAAGTGAACGGTTGCAAAGTGATACATAAGAACAATGCTGAACTGCAGGTTTTTCCAGGAAAAATAAATGCACGTATATATAAAATATTGCAACATCATTAACAGGATTACGGGGCAAAGAAAATACACATTACACATTGCTATAAAAAATATGTCTTGTACAAAAGATATTAGGGTGAGAAAGAAAACAATGCAAGCCGCAGTATCATAATTGGTTCAAAATGTTTAGAAACAGTCGCAACAGCAGCAACCAACGACACCACAATGGCAAAACAATGTATAATTTGTATCAAGAACAATAAAAAGAATGCTAAAACATGAAAAATCGGCTCAGTGAATAAATTCAGTGATTTTGGCAGAATATTTTAATTTAATTGTTTCAATTTGCTTGGAGACTTGTATTGTACTTCACTTAATTAATACATTAATTAATTACTGAAATAATGAATTCAATTCAGCTATTGCACGCACTTAATGACATGTTCAATTCTAAGAGATTCACTTGTATATAGATTCACGAAATTATGCCGACAAATAAAAATCCGTATATGCTGTCCTATAGCTGCCTCATCTGTCGAAGAGAGGATAAGGAGCGGATTACCTCCCAGGCGCAAAAAAAAATGTAATAACGGTATGTATAGCATGTGCCCATCACCTTGTCACTTCAATACGGCGAATCGAAACCATGTGCGCCCGCGCTTCACATGTATACGGTAACGAGCCACGATACTCGATAATGCTGTATTTCGAGCTGGCCAGGTTACTGATACGCCGATGCGAGGGCCATTTTGGGGCATGCATATATGTTTTCTTTGCATTTCACGCGACAGTACGCGCTAACTCGTTCGTATGGTTTCTTTTTCTCCTCTCGTTGCAGCTGCCAATCCCTACAGTGAGTTGTTCGCCGCGAAAACTGACAGTGCTGTCTTGATAATCGCAGCGCTGATAAAAGCTGAATGTATGCATACCTTGAAAACGAGCAGCACTTGCTTTGTCCGGCCAAGAAATGCTGTCTTGTTTGGCACACAGTTGCAGTCGTCGTCAAACGACGGGCTGTTCGCGCGCCATTAGTTGCATCAGCAGCCGCGTTTTGTGGCACTCCGCGCTGTGTGCTGCGGCTCCAGGGGTGGTATCACTCCGCAAGACAATCATGTTCCGAAGAATAAAAGACGCCATTTGCGCTTACGAACAGCCTGAAAGTGCGTGACGCTTATAATAAGCGTGCAATCGCTCTGTGTAGCGCTGAGCATAATAGTACGAATGTACCAAGTCTTTCGCACTTTAGTTGCACATTTTTGAATTGCGTAGCAGTTCCCGTTTCGAAACCGAAACTACACTTTGGCGATTGCGCCGACGTGCGGGATGGGAGCCGTTCAGCTTTTCCCGTAGTTTTACAGAATTTTCTAACAGTGTAGTAGTAACCAACTTGTTCAGCTTTCCGTACTTCTTCCAATGTTATTTCTATGATACGCTTTTTTATTACTACGTTGTTATTCATCTCGCGTTTCTTGATCCTCTTCACTGTCTTTGCATTGTTTTTATTTGAGTTTGTTTTTCTGCTCTTTACCTTATCTGCCCCGTCACCTCTATCCTCCTTTTTGTCTTCTTCACCTGAATGGTTGTTCTTCTCATCAGCCATCTCCTTCTCTTCGGTTTAAACCTGGTAACAGGCATTCCGTCCCCCACTTCGTTACCGTACCGAACTCCCTCTGTTCGCCATAGTCCACGGGCCGTGTTCTCTTAGTTTTTGTCTGAGTTCAGGTTCGTTCTTCGGGCTCCACAACAGGTGCCCCACCGTCCGAGGCGGTATGAGAGACGAGATCAGGCAACACTTCACTGAAGGAAGGCAAACTGAATCTTCATACAGGAATTCACATAATTATAACAGAATAAACGGCGAGTGATTACGTGGAACTGGCTGAGGGAAAATCTTTCCTCTTTGGAATCGCCGACAATGCAAGGAATCGAAATCTAGCTCAGAACAACTTTCCAGGCTCCGGAACCCGGTTTTGAAACCTAGGAGCCTGTCCCACATTTGGCACCACACAATCACAACAAACTAACACATGATTTGTATACAAACGGCATGGCATGTCTTCCAGGTTCCTGCAAAGCTCAAACTCCTCTCCCTAAAATACTCAGCACGATAAGAACATCAAAATTGCTTTTAAAAAATGGCATTCCGGGAACGGGCCCTCGAAATGATTGGCCCACTAGGTTTGTGTGTCACGCCCCATACTTCCACAGTATCACTCAAACTCTCTCCCTTACCAAGTAAAAAGAAACACACGAAAATACATCAAAGGCAATCTCACAGGTCGCCGGCTTCCTGAGAACCCGTGACCTGGTCGCTCCCAGCATTACGGCAATTATCGATCTCAACCGAGCCGCTACAGCCGAAAGTAACAAACTACTCGTCTTCGTGCCGACTGTTGACAGGCGACCCTCCAAAATCTGGAAAGCGGCGCCAGCCTGTCGATGCTGCCTCTGAACGTGCATCAGCATCCCTTTTGTAAGTACACCTATGTTTCGTTAACCCGGCCCACTTCTCGAGAGACATTGGTATGCCCCGTCCTCGGGCTTCTGCGCCGCCGCGGCTCAGCCGCGGTGTCTTCTCGCCGCGGCCGCACCTCACCGTACGCTACGCTTATTTGTTCTCAGCATCGCGCGAGCGTTCAGAACCGTCTCGCCCGGCGGTGAGGACCCCTCAGACCTAAGTGGGGACTTCTGTGGGGTTCCAGAAAAAACGTCCCCCCTCCTTCCCTCCAGCTCTGTCTCTGTCTTGGCCGGTCAACGCTCGCCTGCGAGTTGGCCGGTAGCGCGAGAAATCCAAATACACGACAGTGGTGCTACTTGAGCGCAAGAGATGCAAATTCGCTTATCGTATATCCCGCGCCCAATGCAAACACTAAACTCATCGGAGCCTCGTTTACCTAGAACGCCTCGTATATTGCAAAATGAAATCAAACCGTCATCCTATCTCTGTTCCTTGGCAGCGGGTGCTTTTCGGGGCGCAAGACGCGTGCATCTAACGACGGAGAAAAGAAAAAAAAAGGGGGGGGGGCTTCTTTTTTTGTGCCCGGTGGCGGTGGTGGAAACTTTATTAGACACAGGGCAGTTCAGGACGCACAGGTCATTGGGGACCCGCACGGCCCCACTGCACTCAAACTTTCATGTCCCGGAGGCTCATGACGCTAGCAGCCCGGCCAGTGGCGATGGCTCGCCTGGTCAGGTACTGGGAGCCCGCGCACCCACGCATTGCCGCCGCCGAAGCCACGACGCTCGCCAGCGCCATCTCTCGCTCGCAGCAAGCAAGCCGTTGGTCACGTGAAACGAGCTCGCGCTGTGACTGGCACGTTTTTTGTGGGGCGGGGCTCCGTCGCCGCCGCTCGACGAAAACGTAGAGCAGGGCTAGGGTGGCTAGAACTGTTTCAGGCGTGAAAAGCGCGGCGCGTTTCCCTTGCCGGAAGTGGCACCGCTGCCCACCGATGCCGCCAGGGGCGCTGATGCTAAAGGCGCCGTCGCGCGGTCGCTGATCATGCACGGTGGGAAAGCGCGCGGACCGCGTTTAATGGCGTGATTTGCGCGCTGTGCTTTGCTTTTGGGAGGCCGCTGATGATGAAAATGGCTTCGCGATGGTGTTTTGTACACTCGATGAAGTTATGAGCTCCGAGTTCTGAAGAATTATTCACCAAGCAGAACTGCTTTCTTGCGCAGCAGACGACAACCAGTTGCTGGAATCACTTCTCTTTTTGTTTCTAAAGCAGAATTTGCGGAGGTCTGATTTAAAGGGAACTGGAGCACTCATCAGGTTCGATTTGTGTGCTGGCATGAAAAGCTGCTGCGCATACGTTCACACGCTTTTCAAGAACGCGCTCAGCTGTTCGTTTGTAACATGAAAAGGAGTGCCAGAAGTTTGCTCCTCCCCCCTCCCTTCTGTTTCCGCGCCGCTAGAGCTGTTCGCTCGCGCTGCTTTTTGCCTTTCAGTTTTAGTAAATTCTTTTGCTTTCAGCTGGGCTTCCTTCCTCAATATTGTGTGGTATTTTTGTTTTGCGTCACCAGCCGCCGTGGTGGCTGAGTGGTTATGACAGTCAGCTGCTGACGCGAAAGACGTGGGTTCGATCCCGGCCGTGGCGGTCGAATTTCGATGGAGGCGAAATTCGAGAGGCCCCCGTACTGTGCGATGTCAGTGCACGTTAAAGAACCCCAGGTGGATGCAATTTCCGGAGCCCTTCTCTACGGCGTCCCTCATGGCATCGGTCGCTTTGGGACGTTGAAGTACGTACATGAAGTGGGAATTGAGTGTTTTGCGCCAGCACCTTCTCTTGCCTCCTGCGATGGGGTTCGTTAAGGTACGCACGTCGAGTAGCAGCGGATAACAACCGAGCGACTAGATCTGCCTCTCAAGAGCTTTGATTTGAAGCCCACACGCTCTAAACAAAGCATGTAGATTTGCGCTGCTACTGTGTGGAAAATGGTTAACATATTCGGAAAGTGTTTCATGCTTCTTTTTCTTCTGCTCCTTAGACCAATGTATGTCAAGACTACATTGTGTCGCATACACGTTCGTACAGTGAATGATTTAGTGGGTTTTTACGTGTCGAGGCCGAAAAGCAATAGTAAAAACGTAGTGGAGAGCTCCGGATTAATTTTTCGCGGCGTGGAGTTTTTACATGCGTTGCAATCTGAGCAAACGAGAATTCCCTTTTCAAAGAAACGCTCTCAAGAAGTGCAGTTCACGAAGCATAGAATTGTGACGAGGGCGCTTCCACAGTAAAACAGCACAGTAAGAAAAAGACGGGTTTCTGGAAGAACACTTATTTTCATTTGTTCATCCACGTACTATCAGCAAGAAATGAAACGCGAACAAGACAATTGAACCACGGACTGCAAGATACGCCACTCTTAGCCAGGAGGAGCTAAATACTAGTTCCTACTATTTTAATTTCGAAGGAGTGAAGACTCTTCTTCAGAAATGTTTTTCAACCTGGCTTGTAGTTCAAATCCAGGAGCTAATATCTTCCCGTTTTTGTGTTGCCGTCTCAGTTTTCTTGTTCGCGCTTCATTCGTTGCTGATAGATACAAAACAGCATGATAAGCCCACTAAAGAACGCATGGCTTCACGGTTTTTTTCTTTCCTTTCGTCTTCCTTTCGATTTACTCAAAAAGAGTGAACCCGTGTTATAAGCAGTAAAACTTGACTTGAGGCACGAAACACCAACGCTTAGTTTTTTTTTTTTTGTCTTCTGCTCTTTGTGCCATTCTCAAATCTCGCGGCAGAAATAACGCATCTAGTGGTCCATGCACCTTAACTTTACCTGCTTCGGAAAGCAAAAATCAGCGCGAGCGATGCTTTCTTGGTGCGCGCAATGCTCCGATGTCTCGCTCTGACGGCGCCGCGTCCTCAGCGCCCCCGGGCGGCATCAGTTGGTCTTGGGGGGCAGCTTCCGGCAGCCGCTTTGCACACCTCAAAAAGTTCTAGCCACCCTAGCACGGCCCAGCAGCACCGGCCGCCCGATTTGGGGGGAAAACGGGTCCAAAATCAGTCCCTTCCGTCCGCTCCGGCGGCGATGGAGGCGACGGAGGAAGCGAAAAACCGGCTGTTCTCAGTGACGGCATATATGCCGATCAGCACTCCGACCGCTGAGGCGCTGAAGCAGCGCCTCTCCCACGTCGCGCGTCGCCGTTCATAGTGCGTCACTTTACTGTGCTGTGATGTCAATACTGTTCACTGATATTTCCAGGGCTCTACGTCACTACCTATAACGCTAGCGATAGGCTTCGATCGTGAGAAAGAGCATTTAGGGACTCTTTGGAGCTCAATTAAAATATATTTTAAGCGCTTGTTGCATCCAATACTGCGCCGTGGGTGACCTTACATACAGAGGAAGCCCACAACAAGCTTATTATAGCCTCAAAATTTGATGCCTCAACCCCTTTAACCGCAGCGGTGGCCAAGTGGTTGAGCATGCGCCTCGCATGCGGAAGGTGCGGGTTCGATTCCCAGTGCCGCCGGGTACCCACCGGTGACACACTAGGTAAAAGCTTTCCCCTGGTTTGGTAATGGGCTTACTTAGGGTGAAATGCTTGGGAAAATGGGTCTTTGACCCCACCATGAGAAATGGAAAATACCCTGTGCCATGGCGCTCTTTGGCCATAGGTGCCCTTGCGCCGTAAAAATCTTCAATCATCAACATAACATACGTTTGTGTCTCTCAACAGGCACATACAGAACATCCCCCATAAATAGTCTCTATGTAGAAACAAATTACCCACCCCTTGAAAACAGAAGGGCCATGCTTATGTATGCATACTCTATCAAAGAACCAGCGAAAGCGAAGGCGCAGGACAAGAAGAAGGCATACACACACTGACACCGGACTTACAGCTGATTTATTTCTTGCCTATGCACGTACTTAAAAGCCATTTTCTTGCGCAAGCCTGTATTGAGAAGTAAAACAAGGAAACACGCCGCACAAAGGCTGCATGAAGTTTGTAGCAAAACAAACTGAGAGCAAAATGGCAGGCTTCATGGGGCAGCGAAGTTAACAAGCTGCAATTTGTAAATCCTGCCCTGGGGGAATGGAAGACCTGTAAGCACCGGGAACGTTTTGTAGAAGTAAGTTTAGGTCATCTTCGCATTGGACACACGCACACGTTACACACAACTTTTTGCGGACAATACCAGAGAAACCGGTTTGTGAAAAATGTGGAGATTAACTTACAGTTAATCAAAAGAATTACTAGGCTACTTCCAACCAATAATTATCACACTACTTCGTTACCTTCGCCGCTAACTTTCCACTAAATTCTCTCGAGTTGAATTGGTTGCTTTTCAAAGCAGAGATGCATCGACTTATACGTCTTTACATTCCGTCCTGTATAGTAACAGAAAGAATAACATAACTATGGTTTAATGTGTCCCTCAAACGACTGAACAACAATAAAAAAAGCCTCTTTCGATCAGCCAAACGATCCAACTCTCCTTCCACATGGCAAAAGTGTTACGCTGCTGCAAAAGAATACGACGCGTCAACTGCTCAAACTAAACGCCGGTTCTTTTCTACTACCTTACCATCCATGCTGCAAACTAACCCAAAGTGTTTTCGGAAAAAATATTAACCCTAATCAATTGAATCACATTTCATTTTGTAACAGCTCTGAACATACGATTCCTGAGACCGTGGTTGCAGATCTTCTAAACACGACATTTAGTTCAGTTCTTACTATTTAACCGGTTGATAGTTTTTCCGATCCTCCACACCTTGCCCATCCACTCATGCAAAATATAACATTTGATCCCATCGGCATTGTCAAAGTCATTGAATCATCGAACAATTCTCCACCCGGCGGTGTGGAATGTGTCAACGCTAAAGTGTTGAAAATACTAAGCATTGTGTAATCTGTTGTGATCACTCTTTTCCCAGGAATTGCTCAACATCAGTTCAATTCCACATGACTGGAAAGGGGGCATGGTCATCCCAGTCTCCAAGAAAGGAAGCCATTCATCACCGAGTAACTATCGCCCGATTTCGGTAACAAGCGTATCTTGTAAAATATTGGAACACATTTAATACTGTCATATTACTAACTTCCTGACATCCGTAAATTTTATTCATCATATCAGCACGGTTTTCGCCAGAATCATTCTTGTGACACCCAACTTGCTCTTTTTCTGCACGACTTACATTTAAAAGGCCACAGAGAGAGGTGTTTGAGCTTGGCTTTAAGATGCTTGTACTATGCAGAGTACAGGCCACTGAGCGTCCATGCTGCGTACGAGACCTCAAAAGCGAGCGGGAAATTTACAATACATTTTTAAAAATTCCCGCTTTCGCACCCCACAGCGACACCTGACATTCGCCGCCGCGAGATCTTGAGTGCTGCGCATGCGCGAGGATAAAAAAGATGGCAAGGAGAAAATTCATTTTTTTTTGTTAGCGGAAGTCACGTGGTTGTTTTGTGCCTACTCTCGAACTCTGCTTTTGCTCGCCTGGCAGCTGCGGGGTTAGCGCGGTGGCGGTTTCGAAGATCGGTGTTTTGGTGGGTTTGGCCTGATGACCGGGCTCGCCGAAACTCATTTTCACGGTGCCCCTCCCTGCAGCTTTCTCCAGACTTTTATGAGTACTGCAAAAAGGCAGCATCGTGCACGCATGTTGGAATATCGTTGCTGCTCTCCCATTGTCTTCGAGCTTGTTGGAATTGGTTCTGCTTCGGCACACATACAATGATAACTTTTATTTGTGCGGCATCTTCCTTCGAACTGATTTCGCTAAGGGTTCGAAGTGAAGGTGTATTTGGAGTACGGAGGGGCACGGTGAGCTCGTTTCCCTGTGCTTAAAAGCCCCGTCATGTAGTTGCTTCCCGTGCTTCATTCTGTCGCCGGTGGCACGCATGAAAGCGCCTTTCTTTAGCCTTTTATTATCCAGTACGCCTCTACTTCTGTTATTACCACCGTTGTTTTCTCAGGGTGAATAATTTTGTATAATTTCGTTGCACAGCGATTGTGGGATCTTATATCCTTCCTCGCCGCTTCTGCTCATGGACTCACCTGCACCATGGATATCTTGTGCGATTCACGAAAGGTGGGGAACCCCGGTTGCTGTGCAGAAGAGAGCTGCAGTTTAACTGCAGGTTTCCACAGTGTGAAATGACACCTACGTTGATGAAGCTGCAACTCTTATGCATTGCGGCTGTGAAGTGTTGCCACAGGGCGTGAATTCTTTCCCCACGAGCAGCAGAGCCAAGTCAGCCTTTTATTCTAGTCATTTTAATGCTGCATAGAAGTCAACGAGTGAATTTATTAGCTTTCATTTGAACGTAGTCACCAGTTTTCTGTACGAATTTGGGAATATTTATCTCATTATAAGCTGGACTGCTTCAGTGGACTTCCTTTTTTGTCTGCTGAGGTTAAACTTCTGTGCTAAATAATTTTATATTACTTAGCTAGGGTGTGCACCATAATCGGTGCTGTCTCTGCGGCCATTAGATTTGTTTATGGTTCCTGAGGAGGAGAGTGGATGGACAGGTTGGCTTGAAGTGTTGTTCCGAAAGCTTCATTTCCTTTTAAGGATTGTGTAAGATGGCTGGTGCCAGTTCCCATGCCCTTAAATAGAACCCAGTTCATGTCTTCCAGTCCCTGTCAAATGTGGTGACGGAGTATTCAGACATTGAAGACTGGATGAACCTGAGCCAGCCTGCTTTCTGTAGGGGAGCTAGTGCCCTTTGGGCAGGCCTCTCAGGTAGGAAAGAGCAGTGCAACTGCTCCAAATGCTTCAATGTACCACTTTTGGGTGGGCCAGCTGGTAAATACCTGAAATGTGATTTCACTGTGCAAAGTGGACAAGGACACAGAACAAAAAATGGGCAAAGGGGTGCTTCTATTTTTCCGCCTGGATGTTTTTTTCAGTTCGTACAACCTAATCATATTCACGACTTCATTGTACCTTGCAAGGAGCAAACGCACCAGCCGTGCTGGCAAATTTTCTGCCTTGTTCTGCTTATTCATTTGGCAGCTACAGGCATTATAACTTTCTGTTCGGCACAAAATTATTCACATTACCCTTCCCCAGAGTGGGCATTTTTTTTAACTTCGTGTTTTCTCTTTTTGGTGCATATACAGAGACTGGGATCCCTTGGAGGCAATGTGCAGTTTTCTCTTCTCATCTTGATCCTGTCTTCACCTTGTTAATAGTCGACGACTATAACTGGCATGGCCAAATGTACTGCACAGGATGGTGGACCAGCATTCGGTGCGTATATCTGTGCTGCTTTTTTCAGGGTAGGGCATAATTCCAGTGCAGTTCTTAAAGAAAATGTTGGATTTCAGACAGCTTACTTTCAGTGTTTTCAATTTTTTTTTCATGGATCATGTGCAGTGCTACCTCCCTGCTTCCTTAATCAGTTATTCTGGTGCTTCAAGAATAATACTAGGCTTTCGCAGCTAGCATGGTCTGCAAAGAGAGGAGTAGTGGAAGTGCTGTTACTTGGATCTGTATTCCAACTGCGTTGCTTTTGAAAATGTGCCTTTCGGTGACACTTGGTTGGCCAGTCGAATTGAAAGTGTCGGCTCATACACTTCAGCATTTCGGGCAAGCAGGTGTTGCCGAAAGGACGGAAGTTGCAGTACTGGCCCTGATAAGGTTTTGTTTAATTCAGAATAATGCCACACTAATTTGGTCCGCAGCGGTGCCCTAGTCGTTTGAGCATCCGCCTCGCATGCGGGAGGTGTGGGGTTCAATCCCCGGTGCCACCGGGTACAAACTTTCCTCTGCCTGGTGCTCGGCTTCTTTAGAGTGAAATGCCTGGCAAATGGGTCTTTGACCCCACCTTGAGTATAAAAAAAAACTTTGTGCCATAGAGTTTCTTTGGCCACAGATGCCCTTGCACAATAAAAATTCATCATCATTAACCCTAATTTCGTTGATGCGTGTCAGTCAACAGTTGCAAAATATGAGCTATGTGTGACTGAATGGAGTCCCCTTGTGATATGTGAACTTAGTGCTTTTGATGCTCATATAAAAGAAGCAACAGCCACCAAAACGTAGGAAAGCACAGAGGAATATTTTTATTTGTGGTTTTGATCAACAAGGAATCATTAGAGTAACTTTTTTTACCTCAAATATAACAGAATAGTAAATAGAATACAAAAAAGGGCATGCTGTCAGTGGAACTTAACCCATGACCTTCTCATGTTCATTTAGTTTATTTGCTGTAATGACCAGGCAGTGCTGCCTTGGGATGTTGGATCTTATAGGCAGGCTGTACATCTAAGCTTTGCAAATAATAAAAAGTACCATTTAAGAATGGGTGTGGAAGATTTTGAGAGGAATTGGGTGTCCTAGTTGCGTGGTGAGAACATCAGTAGCAGGGTTCTTGACAGGCAGCCTGCAAATGGCCTGTATGTGCATGCTTTTCCAATTGCTTTAAAAAACCGAGAGAGTCGTTCAGTTCTATATGCCACCATACAGTTGAGACCACATACACTCTTAAGAGGGTTCACTAGTGACAGTGTCCATAGGAAATACATGGAAACTTTCAGAAACTGTAGCATGTCTAAAAATGGCTCGATGTTCATGAGGTCCGTGGCAGCGTTTTCTTGTTTAATGAATGGAGGAAATGTTGCAGACAGATATTATTTCTAAGTTTCATGTTTTTACAACTCAGCGGTAAATATCCAGAAAAACTGCACTTTTAGATATGTCGGTCTTTCATGTCATCTCGTGAAAAACTAAGCAAAATATCAAAGTTTCGTTCGCAACATTTCCTCCATTTTTCTTTCTTGATTGTCAAGCCGCAATTTTCATTCATATCGAGCGTAGTATTTGCGTTTTACAGGCTCTGAAATTTGAGTTTGTATTTTCTGCGGGGATTTGAAATTCGCGCCAAATTTAACTAGCGCGACGTGGCTTCATCTGGCGTCAGAAAATTTTGTCGCTACTACACTCTACCACCAGCCTCTTGGTTGTCTGTGTTCGTGCGCGCAGGTTTTTGCTCAGAACTTGGACGGACCTGAGCTCTTTCTTTCCTTTCTTCTTGCTTGGGCTGTATTCCGAAAGGATTTCTGTGTTTCTTTTTGCTCCAGCTCTTGGTGCGGAAAGGAAGTGGAATGCAAGGCCACACCCAAAAGAGCTCCCTTCCCCATTTTCCCCTCCTGGCAGCCACACAATAAGGCATTGTTAGTGCCAAAACACAGGATGGGGGCTCCCTATTCAGGACAGTGTGGGAGAACAGCATTGTTCTTTGCCCAGGGCAAGGGCGCAGTGACCCAGGTGTGGATACAAGTCAAGAATGAAGCTGCAAATATTTCTCATAGGAGGGCCTCGAGTCGATAGCAGCCAGCACTTACATGAACCCACACGACTGATTGCTTGAAAACCGGCACTGGTACGTACGCCGAGCCGGGAGTCGACGGGTAGGATCCAGTCAATTCCGCCGCAAGGGGTAGGTGACTCAACTCGACCCTGAACCGATGTGCTTGTAAAGGCTGTTGGGCCGAAAAGTAGGGTTATTGAGAGGGAAGGGGATAAATGCGAACTTGCTTTCCACGTGCGCCGTCGCACCTCCGATACAGCGATGGCATGCCTCAATCTTGGAGGCTGCAACTGCTTGCTCGACGCTTGGTGTCGCTACAGCTGAACCGGTGTCGAATCGCTAAAATCGAGTTCCTGTAAACACGCAGTGGTTGAGTTGGATTGACCATGCTCAACCCGACCCCCGAATTGACCCGACGCTATCGGGCTAATGTAAACAGAGCTAATGCCGTAGATTGATTGTAATGACGAAGCGATTAACCTCCTTTCACTGAGGCACTTGCCAATCACCTGCGATTTTATGCTATACTCGCGGACAACTATGTATGCCAGTGAAACAGCCCACATCAAGGGGAGAAAAGACCGTCTCCTTCCTTTTCCTGCTCAGACCCTGCTGCACTGCAATTGCAACGTCATGAGAACCGGTGGAAGCCAACGTTCGGCTTTGGCTCCAAGCGAGTGAAACCAGAATGTGTCGGATCGGCATCTAAACATCGGTTCTCTAACGAATCTTTGGTCGAGTGTAGCTGTTTTTCCTCTAATCCTCCTCCCGACCAGGCATATCTCTGCCAGAATGTTCTCGTTATCAGTGCAGGTGATGCCCACTGGACGCGGGTAAGCGTGGGTGCACCCTGTGTGCAGAAAGGAGCTCGCGGATATCCGAGCCCCTTACTCCAGAATAGACATCTCCGTGGTGTAAATAACGTGATGTCAAACGTTCATGGCCTGGCTGGCAAAATCATCCAGTTTTGCTTCTGAACCGGTTTGGCATGTGTCAAGCATTCCCCAGCCGTCTTTATTCTCCCAATTAGGTACGCCTGGGTATGCGCCAAACCTAGCCACACCTCTCGCACTACGCTTACAAAAGTCGCATATTTCAATCAGAAAAACGCTCGGAAGGGGCGCTATATAAATACATTTATAAATATATAATACATAAAAGTGTATAAAATATATAAAAAACATAAAAAGCAGGGCGCATAATGACACCTTCCCGGAAACCAAAGCAGGTGTGGAATTTTCACTTTCAAACACGAGACGTCATGACAATTCAGGTGCGCTGCCGTTTTTGCGTACAGAAGAGCACACGCGGTTGGAGTGACTGCAGCGCCCATCTTTTCGTCGATTAAACAGCAATTTTTATTATTTTTGAAAATAAACCACTAGCAGCAACTTCGTCCAGAACAGTTGGAATTCTCTTGTGCAATGAGGAAATTTGCGTTCAAAGTCACCACGAATAGCAACAGGACGATCTCAGTGCTTTTTCAAACCACATATCTCACCCTTTCACCCAAGTCTGATTTGTTCCGTGGTGAAATTATAAGCAGTGAAGGAGACATGAAACGAAGTATTTCAGCAGTAATTTGTGTATTGAAGTGACTATCGCCCATAAATAAACTGAAGAATTTGGCCACGCCGATAGCAACAAATGTCGGTTGTCATCGAAGAGGAACCTTCAAGATAAGGCACTAAAAAACAACAGCAATCCAGAATAATGTCGAAATAGTTGCGCCTGTCTGCACTCCTCCCAGATAACGCTGATCGCATCTCGCATGACAAAGTGATATTCCCGCGCGCCAACGTTTTGAACTGGAACAAACTAGTAGTACAACAGTTTCGCGCCATTACTTCTGTCAAAGAAGCATCGGCCGGATGCTTAAACGAAAAGTAAGGTCAACAACAGCAAAGAAAATATAAAATAAACACTGGCAGAGCAAACAATGAGAGCGCAAAAAGCTTTTCACTGAGGCCGCGTCGTCGAATAGGCGCCCACACCCGCACATGGTCACCAGGCTAGTATTGCGTGTTTGGTTTAGTTTGTGGGGGTTTAACGTCCCCAAGCGACTCGGGCTATGAGAGAGGCCGTAGTGAAGGTCGCCGGAAATTTCGACCACCTGGGGTTCTTTAACGTGCATTGACATCGCACAGTACACGGGCCTCCAGGATTTCGCCTCCATCAAAATTCGACCGACGCGGCGGGATCGAACTCGCGTCTTTCGGGCCAGCAGCCGAGCGCCATAACCACTCAGCCACCGTGGCAGCTATGTGCAGCCTGATAGTTATTACAAACAAAAGTTCATATGCCATGCAGTCAAAAGCTTTTTTCATGTCTAACTGAAGAATAGCAACACGACTGTCTGTAATATTGCAACACTCAAGAACACATCTTGCTTAACGGATATTAGACAAAATTGTACGGCCTTTGATGCCACACGTCTGATGAGCACCTACTATCCCATTAATTACCCTTTGTAACCGCCTTGCTAGCACCTTCATAAACATTTTATAGTCCACGTTCGTGAGTGAAATCGGCCTGTAGGCTGTCACCTGCTTTAACTTTTCGCTGTCTTCTGTTTTTGGAATTAGGACAGTGTGAGATAAGCCAAAAAGAAGGAGATAGTGCTTTTAATTGATATGCGTAATTAAAGTGTGCAGTTAGCAAAGGAGAAATGTCTTGCTTAAAGTCTTTATAGAAAGCCGCACTTAAACTCTCTAGTCCAGGCGACTTACCCGAGTTTAAATTGTCTATTGCTTTTTGTACTTAAGACTCGGTAATCGGTTCCTCTAATATCTGTTTCTGTTCATTACCTATTCTTGGCATTGCTCATAGAAACATGTCTTTGAATGTGTCAAGGTCTACGTCATGTTTTGCGAAAAGCGACTGATAGTATTCACGAAAAGCTTGCTTTATATGCGTTTCGTCATCTGCTATGACTTTTCCCCATTCACTCTAATCAACCCGATTGCGCTCAGGCCGGGCTTTTTCCATGCCCAATGATCGGTTTGTTGGTGCTTCACCGAAACCGCCTCTTCGATTTTCGCGCGCACCAGCGCACCGTGATAACGCTCTTCTTCCATAACTTCCATCCACAGACCAGGAGCTTTACTCCCCTGCTCGATTAGTTTCCGCAGCAGTTGTCTTAAATTCTCTTCCTTAATTTTTTCATGCAGCAAGCCTTTTCAATTGCTTTCATTTTAATTTTCTGCTTACATAGCTCCCATGATTTTCTCTTGAATTAGGCACCCCATTGGATTTTTTTTCTTTTTTGTTGTCATAAAAACTTTCGCACTTTAACAACTTATCATTTAATTTCCACAAGTTCCAGTTAAACGTAATGTCTCGTTTTCTTGTGCCTAGCCTACACTGTACCAAACAGTGGTCCGAAAACGACACAGGTAAAACCTTGTAATTGTTACATCTTGGAAGCAGGTCTACCGCCATTTAAATACGGTCCAGACATGCGTGACATGACCGCTGAAAGTGCGTAAATTGCACATCTCGCTCGCCTTATAAATAGTCAGCCAAATCTTCAATATTCCATTTATCTACTAACGCAGACAACATTTCGCTGCTTCTGTCTCTGAATTTGCTATCGCTTGTTTTGTCACGCGCCGCCCAGACACAGTTGAAATCACCTATGACGATCAATTGCCTTTCGACAGTACAGTACCGCTCGATGCTTTCAAAAAATGCTGCCCTCTCCTCGAACTTGTTAGGTGCGTAAAGGCAGATTATTCTACACTCCACATCCAAATAAGCATAATCAAGCAAAATAAATCGTCCATAAGCACTTGTCGCATTAGCGTGAACAATCAGGCCCGGTATCTTTTTACAGAAGAGCACACACCCAGCTGACGTTCCAACTGCATGAGCAACTATCGCGTAATAACTAGAAGTGAAACGCTGCACCATGCTCCCGGTCTCTTCTTCCCCATCTACTTTAGTTTCTTGTACCGCCAAAAGATCAATGTCGTAGTCAGTTATAGTCGATATACTTGGCTCTATTTTCTTTTCCCTGCCAATTCCCTTACATTAAGTGTGGCCATTTTCAGGCAAAGTAGAGCAGCCATTTCGACAGAGAATGAAGAGACCGAGAGCATGGCGCTTACCTCAGAGTATTGCTATACGCTTTGTTTAACGCCCAGGTCATCAGGTCGATCGTCGTGGCCTTGCCGCCGTTGTCTGATTCTGAGTATCCTAGGCCACTAATTGTTTCTGTGGCTGAAGGCCTGCTCCAAAAAATGAAAACAGTGCGACGGTTCGACAAGCAAGAAGGTATATACCAACGAACAGCAGGATTGCATGAAAGTAGTTGTCATCCTTTACATTCATCAGACCTCCCCACAACCTTAAGAAAATAGGAAAACGAGCAGGCGTTGAAGTTGTATTTTCGGCGCCCATAAAACTGTCTATGCTTTGCAAGAAGACGAATCGGTGCGGTAACAAAAGAAAAAAAAAGATGTTTAATTGACCATCACAAACGGTTTGTCACTTGTGCAGAGGGTGTCGTCTATCGTGTACCGTTGTCTTGTGGCCATGAGTATATTGGGCAAACAGGTAGATGTGTAAATAGGAGGCTAAAAGAACATGACTACAATGTTAATGAGAGCGAACCGGGCCACCTGAGCCGGCACTGTCGCCAATGCAAGATCCAGTCTAAGAAATGGGGCCTTGAAAAGCCGTGCATGCCCCTTTTTGAAAGGAACCAAATTATCAACCGCCACTATGATAAGCTTGTGAGAGAGATTATTGAAGCTTTGAATATTGCACATGCAGGCAACAAGTGTGTGAGCGAGGCATTACTGGCACTTTCAGGAAAAGAGCTCGCTTATATAAATCGATGGCAACCAGCGAAAGGCTTAGTGTATAGCTTTTATCAGCTGACCTGATCGCTCTTTCCCATTTGATGCTGTGGTTCATGTATTTATATGTAGCAACGGCAAGAAATAAACAGTTGACAGTTAGCGTTCGTGTCGTTCTGTGTTCCTCCTGTTGTCCTGTTTTGTTACGCGTTGCTCTATTATTATGGATCACCAACTCGCCCAACAAGCAACACTTCCGCAAAGGTGAACTTGCGGCGACTCGCCTGTCAGCTGAAATGTTCGGGCGCGGCTTGTAAGCAGGCCTCCTGGCCTGAGTAGCTTTCGCTCGAGGCTCCTCTCCACTGGTTGTAGTTTCGTTGGCCTCTCCGTTGCGAGTCGGTTCATGAGGACGCTTGACGGGAGCACTAATGTTCGCCAAGCGGCCGTCGCTGTCATCCTTGCCCTCCTCACCCACAGGTTGGGGCACCTCGCTTTTTGAAGCGCCTGCAGACCCTCCGTACTCTGCCATTTTGGTTGCCATAGATCCCGGAAGTTCAGACTCCTCCCCTCCCTTTGACACTGGGCGACCCGGTGTCCTCCGCCGAAGACGGTGAGGCAACCGTGGCTGCTGCTGCCTTATTCGCTCCTTCTGCTTCCTTAGCCGCCTCCTCAGCTTCACGGACATCCATTTGCAGCTCCGCCTTTTCGTTGTCGAGCGCTGCTCCCGTTGCCGATGCGTAGGTGCGAACGAAATCAGCGTCACCACGGCCGAAACGTTTGCATTTCGTACAGCGACGATTTTTACATTCTCGCCGCACGTGCCCAGTGCCGCGACAGCGCAGGCATTGCATAGGCCTACCAGGCACAACCACAAGTGCCAGCTCTCCCTCAACTCTTAGCTGATGAGGAATGTCTTCAACTGTAACACCTGGCTTCATCTTCAGTGAAACAGTCCTTGTAGTAGAGGCTTTTTCCGCCATGCCTTGAACTCGCCACCGCTCACGGGTCACTGCTGTGATCTTTCAGAAAGCTGCAAATGCCGTTCTTATGTCTTCGTCATCAACGCCGGGGAGCATCCAATGCAGCCGCAGTTTGACATCCTGGTTCTCGGGGTCGATGCATAATCATGCACCATTCCTCTTTTACTTGCATTTTCTTCACGGCGAGCAGCCACTTGGTTGGATGAGAAGTGCTCAGGGTCACCACCCATAAGTGGTTAACCTGGTCTGGTCCAGTCTTCCGGTCTTGGCGAGTGCATCATGGAAGTCCTCGACTTTGAAGGGCCAAAACGCACATCGCCATTAAGAAAAACAGTGTTTAAAACCCCGAGCCCGGTATTCAAAGTTGGCAAAAGAACTTGGTACTCGTTTTCTAATAATAATAATAAAAAATAATAATAATAAATGGTTTTTGGGGAAAGGAAATGGCGTAGTATCTGTCTTATATAACGTTGGACACCTGAACCGCGCCGTAAGGGAAGGGATAAGGGAGGGAGTGAATGAAGAAGAGAAGAGGTGCCGTAGTGGAGGGCTCCGGAATAATTTCGACCAAATGGGGATCTTTAACGTTCGTTATTTGCAGCTGCAGCATTCCTGTTTCCACGGCCGGCACGGGCTGCTGTGGCTGCTCAAACAGAGCCCATCCTACACGCGTCCGTCACACTCGGTGGCCGGAAGTGGCGTCCATCACACTCGGTGGCCTCACAATGCGACCGCTTTTTATGAGATAGCGTATAAAGCTCGTTCGGTTGTATAGACATCGGCGTAGATGTCGTCGGCACCAGGTGTCCCAAGTAATAGGGGGCGTCGTAAAAAAATCGTATCATGGTAATTTGTGGTTCTAGTGAGTGATGCGTGATAGGCGATCACGAGTTAAGGAAGTCATTGTAATTAGTTATAAAATTAAAGAAGTGAAAATTGGAAAAAAGGGGGTTCAAAGGTGCCAAAATGCTTAGAATGAGAAGCAAATGCTTGGTCATGCTAATTAAAGTTTAAGCGTGTAATGGATTAATTAGTTAATGGGAACAATTGGGAAAAAAGAAAAATGCGTTCAAAGGTGTCAAACTGCTCAGAATGGAAAGCCTTACCTACAACGCTATGGCGTCATAGCCTTCAGGCGGAGCTTAAGTGTCTTGTTCAATTTTTGCTTTATTACCTTCTTTGAACATAACAAAAACGCCCATACATATGTACTGCGTCCACATCACTTGACAAGTAAAAAGCGTGAGCGGAAATCTGCTTCGGTCGCGCCAGAGGATTAAAAGCGTTTAAGCGGTAAAAGGTCGTCCATTACTGAGAGTCACTCTGGTGGCTCATTTTGGTTCTTAAACACATCACTTATATAGGAGATGCTCTCTGCAGTGTAATCTCTGACGGGAAGTACAGTTTCATCTGCATGCCTGAATGCCATTCGATTTTTCCATATACTGTGTATGCTGAGAAGCATGAACATGTCATATGAGATACCGTCACCGCTCTCGACAGGTAGAAATCGTATGCCGTAAGACGATATCGGAAGCGGCTTTATTACTGTTCGTTGCAAGATGTCCCAGTGAGATACTGACCCTTTACAGTCGAGGAACAGGTGAACTATTTTCTCTAGGCTTCTGCAGATTGAACAGCTTGTGGACCATGGGACAAATATTACCTTTTCTCGAAGCCATGGCTTCAGTGGCAATATGTCACTGAGTAGCTGAAGAAACGTTTTCACCCAGGTCCGCACCGGCATCTTTTTAAATCTCTTCAGTACATTTTTTTTCCTGGCGTACAAATTGCATGAAACGGTACACAGGTACAGGCAACGCAATGACAATGAGAACTTTGTTAAGCTCTTTACTTATGACAACAGCAGGATACTGCAGATAAAAGCGAACTTTAAACAACTTAAATGCGTGAACAACCACCCCAAGAAAGTCCCTCATCCTCGTATGTCTAACACGACTGGATGACACAACATAGTCTGACAGAGCATCACCGAAACATACTTGCATTATCGATCGCAAGAACGCGTTTTTTTTTGGGGGGGGGGGTCTCGGAGGAACATAAACCTTGGCACAAGTTGTCTAATGAACAAAAGAGCCAAACCCAGGCCACCGCTATCCACAGACAGAAAAAGATTTGTGCGGCTTGTCCTCTCCCAACTCGACCCCCGACTAAACACTGCACACTCAGTGCAATCTTTGAACGCTGGTTCGTGACATTCACAGTGCCTGAAGCACATACCACACCTTGGCCACTAGAAATAGGCTACATATTGTGGCACTAGTAAAAATGGAATAATCTCAACCACCTCGACCACCCAATTTGTGCGGACTTTCGATACGTACAAGGCTCTGTACATTGGCGCTGGAAAAACAACAGCACACAGATCTCCGTATAGCTTTTTCTGCTTCATGTCACTTTACTGTTCTTTCGAAAAACGCACTACAATAAGTTTAACACTGTGAGCAACTTCTCTGAAGTAACCTGCAGTTCTCCCTGGAAAACTATTTGTTCCCACAACAAAATCAGGCAATGCACGGCTCTACCTTAGTTGACACACAGTTCTCAAGAAATGATCATGAACATCTCGAAAGAAGAAAAACCTGTTCACAAGCTGGTTTAGAAATAGATGCCCAAGCTTGAGGCCACCGTCTTTTATATTTCTGAATAAATTCGTCTGTCTGCACCGCTCCCAGGTCGATGACCAAACAAAAACAGCTAAAATATGATGTATATTTTGCACATTTGCCCGGGAATAGTGCAACACTTGCATGATGAAGCAGAGCTTGCTTAAAAACAGCAACTTGCGCACCGTCGCTCTCGCAAATATTGATAAATGAGCCCCATTCCATCTATCTGCTTTTTCCCGTATTTCGTTCACTTGTTCTTTCCAGTATGCATCATTGTTCCGGTAGCAGTTTAGTGGAACTCCTGAGTATTTTGCGGAGGTTGTTACCCAGAACCCATTTGCAAAATGATCTGGATCGATGGCCAACCCCCCTGCCAAAGTTCCTTGCACTTCGCACAGTTCACTATACTTCCGGTTGCTTTTCTGAAACTGTCAACAGGCTTAACAGCCTCGCGTATGCTATTCTCATTCACTGCAAAGACCGCTAAGTCATCCGCGTACGCAAGCAACCTGACTTCAGTTTCCTGCAACCTAAAACCTTGAACAGCCTCGTTTTTAACAATGTTCAGTCATAGTGTCTCTATGTAAATGACAAACAAAAGGAGGCTCAGGGGGCAGCCGTGGCGTACTGAAAGTTGCACCCTAATGGAGACCCCCGGACTCTTGCTATAATTAATCTGGCAGGGCCGTTGCGGTACGCCATGGCCATGCCCTCTCGGATTACTGAACCTACATTCGCGTGGTCTAGAATACAAAGCAAAATTTCGTGGGCTACTCAGTCAAATGCTTTTTCGAGGTCTAGATGGAAGATGGCCACACATTCGTTAGTTAGATCACAACACTCGAGACCGATCTTGCCGTGTGTATGCTAGTCATAACTGACCTCCCCTTTATACCACACGTTTGGTGAGGTCCAACAATATGCTGAATTACATACTGCAGTCTCCTTGCTAGCACTTTCGTTATTATTTTATAATCGACATTAGTCAAGGAAATTGGCCTGTATCCTTCGACCTGCTGCAGCTCTTCCTCGTTGTGTTATTTTTTTAAATAGAATAGTGTTAGATAAGCCATATGAAAGCGGCAATTTCTTTATTTCACAGGCTTCTTGGAACAGCGCAGTCGATATTGGTACTTTTTCGTTCTTAAAACCTCTATAGAATCCTGCACTTAGGCCGTCTGGCCCAGGCGACTTTCCCATATATAAACTATCGATCGCTTTTTCAACCTCGAGTTCTGTGTTTGGGATTTCGTCTAGTCGTGGCATAGCTATAAGAAACTGTTCTTTGAAAGCGTTCATGTCAACCACATGTTTGTTGAACAGCTACTGATAGCACTTGAGGAAGCCTTGTCTAATATGATACTCTTCTGCCGATAGCATGCCGCCCCATTCAACCCTAACAATGTGGTGTTTCTCTGCGTGAGCCTTTTCCATTCCCAGTGCCCTTTTCGATGGCGTCTCGCCCATTGCCTAATTTTCCGCCCTTGCACGCACTAGCGCTTTAGCCAAAGAACGGAAGAAATTTTAGCCAAAGAATGGAACCTGACAACGCAGCTTCTCCTTGAATCATCGTTCATCCAATCGTAAACAGGGACCATGAACCCCAGTGCAAGATGCATACCGCTAATCTATTACCAGTCATTACGTCACAAAATTTCCGCTTAAAATGCGCCTACTTCCTTTGTCCGCCTCATTGTGAGCAAGGAACCCGTAAGGGTTCCGGGACGTCTTTCACCATTGTTTGACTTGGTCAGCGACTGCAAAAAAAATTTACTTCTATGCCTGACCAGACAAATTTTCGTCGTATCCAGTGATGAAAACCACTTAGTGATCGCAAAACTGGAAGTGAATAGCGCTGTGACAGCCTTAGGTATCCGCGAGCACAAAAAGAAAAAAAAACATTGCTTGTGAGATTGGTCACTGGAGTCAGTGCCTGAATTTTGTCTTGTTTTTGCACTTTCCAGCTTATAAAAAATGTGTTTTTAGAGAAAGTTTTTACTCTGTCGTTAGAATATGGTAATCTATCAGTACAGGCCGACTTCAATTCCTCCTCAGCATCCCCTTAAAAAACATCGGTATAATCTCAAGCACGTGCCTGGAGGACCTTGGCGTGCACTGCGAAGACTGTGAATGCTGTCTTGTCAGCGCCAGTTCCTTCAATGTGTGTTCTTTCTGCGTTGTCCTGTCCTTTTCGCGTTGTTCTTAGAAGACATTGCAGCTGTCCTGTCTTTGACATGACGACCGTTCTGCTCAAATGCTCGGATAAAGCCACAAGAAAAATAATACAAACGTAAAAATTCTGATTTTTCAGGTAAGTTCGTGAGCGAAAAAGAGCTGCTGTTTTTATTTTCTGCCGGCTATGCTGTCTACGTGTAAGACAAGCGGGACTGGTGGTCATGCCACTGATTGCGAAGGTATACGTTGACTGTTGTTATTTCTTAACTCTTTTTTTGGTCAATCTCTTGATGCATAAAAAGCGATATCTGTGGAAATAAAAACATGACTGCTAGTCCGCGCATGTGGATGTGTTCTTTACCTCCCAGCAGCTCGTGCTAAGCACGTTTTGACGATATCAGAATTTTGCGAACTTATCACACCGAGTAATGCACACAAGGCCTCGAAATTTAATGTATTTCCTGGGAAAATCCCGTCCCTGAGTTGGGGCATGGAGTTAGTAAAGTTTTCTGCTCTAGAAAGAAAAACACTATTAGTTCATTACACGAGCAAATACCTTCAAGATGTTCCTGCCGTCGATTTGGCTGCTACTGTCCTTGACAGAGGCTCCGTCTACACGCATGTCCACTTTTCTTGATACTCTGGTTACCATAAAATATGAATGTCTTCATTCGAACCTCCTTTCTATGGTGTGTAATCTACTGTGTTCTTTCAGGTTGTTCCCATGGCGAACACGGCTATGGACCTTCCGCTCAAGAAGAGCATTGCCACGAACGAGCCGGTGTTGCAGGTCGACATGCCGCCGCTGGATGCAGTCGCCTACCACGTGTCCAAAACAGCAGGTGCACTCCTCCACCCTTCCTGCAAACCGAGCATATGGCCGACACTGTCGGGCCGAGGAAACGCGAAGGCACGACGCAAAGTGGCTTGGCTTCCGCTTGGTTAACGAATCCATCCAGACATAATTTTGGATCTTCTCCGTAACTTTGCAAGCCAACCAAAGCAAACAAAGCTGACAGACGTGTGCAGGGAAGTTTAGGCTAATCGGCCAGGGGCTTCAGAATCAGCTCGGGGAGGAGTATGTGGCGTTCAGCCGGGCTAGATCATGCTGCGCTGTGTCTTGTCATATCATCACACAAAATTACCATTACTGACGACACGAAGAAGCCACTGTACGCTGCACCGTCCGAAGACAGCATGCCAGTACGGTAATGAACGGAGCTCATGTATATGACAACAACCCGCGTCGATATGTAGTATTAAGTAAGCCTTGATAACGACAATGTAACCGCCATAGATTCGACCAGCCTCGTGCCAGCTGCTGGATTCTTTTCTCCTCAGCGAAGAATCCTCCAATTTCTTATTTTAGCCTGCATTAACAGGGATGCATTCCGAAAGCGCTAAAACAGGCGCGGCGACTACCACGACAGCTGCATGCCATGAATAATTTGCGCGGGGCTTTATCAGCTGATCTCTCAGACAGGAGGAGCGCACATCAAGAGTTCGAAGATACCAGAGCGAAAACACATGCAGAGGAAGAAAGTCGTAAAGATGACGCACCGTACTGCCACTTGAATATTTTTGAGACCAAAGAAAATAAATTCATCCCTCCCAGCCACCGATCACAACAAGATACTTTTCTCTGAAGGCCTAAGAACACAAAAAAATAGAGTGCAAATTTCACAGTAATCATGAGACCGTCACCCAGACCTTAAGTAAAAAACCAGCGCACCTGAAAGCCTAGTTTGCATACGCGCTGGTATTTCTCTGAAAATTATTTGCTATTTCCTTTTGGAACAATTGTTTGCTTCGGTTTTGTGCTGTGGTTGCTTCGTGTGAACGCACTGGGCTGCTCTTACACGGTTTGGCGATGCTGTCATAAATCTGATGGAGGTGAAATTATAGAGACCCGTGTACTGTGCGATGTCAGTGCATGTTAAATAACCCCAGGTGATGGAAATTATCCGGAGCTCTTCACTACGTCGTTCTTCATAGCTTGAGTTGCTTTGGAACGGTAAACCCTATAAAAATAAGCATAAATCTCATGTTCGTTGGTTATCTCTTCTGACCATGGTATTTCAGAGGAAAATGTACCTTAGTGGGACTGCTGACTGAACGAAATAAACGTTCTTTGCTTTTGCATCAATAAATTCAGTCGGTGTCCGGTGTAACCTGTGTGTGCTTCTTCGTAACTTCCTTGTGTGTTTTCTCACTGTTTTTGTAAATTCATCAAACTGCTCTTTGTAATGTTTTCGTGGAAATCAGATGTCATCAGAAACAAACCAGAAAGACCGGAACACTCTCAGGTGGCGGACTTCCAGCTAAGATGAAATAGTCGGCAACGAGGGTGTCCGCATTTTTCATAGGCATCATCGAAAGACGGGCGCGGTTCTTGACACATGAATGTGAATTGCCCAACCTCATCCACGCATATCATAAGTCCGTCTATATTACAAAGGCGCCACGACAATTTTCACGGGGACTGTGAGAGAAATAGCTAAGAATATTCTACGTCATCGGTGAAAAGTAAGACTCTGGCAAAAATAAAAACCGGGAGAGCATTAGGAAGAAATTAGCTTACTGGAGCTGTACGATGAAGTTGAAACGACGTCATTGAATTGAGAAATATGGCATAGCTTTTCAGAGTGCCACTAACGTCAGGCCCTGGCTGCGCTCGGGAACTGCGCGCAGGCGCAGAGGTAGTCAAGTGGTTTAACTTACTTCGACCACACTCCCGCTAGTGAGCCGGCAAGGAACTGCGCATGCACGCGCTGCTTGTGTATGTAAGGCTTAGCAAACGAACTCCGCAGTTAGCTTGCCTTTGGCTTATAGGGGAACCCCGTAGAAATCTCGCCTCGAGAGGCTTATTTATGCTTTCATACGTGTCGATATGCACCGAAATACAAGAATAGCTCTCACTAATTGCCCAGGCCAGGAATCTCGCTCCTGAGCTATAGAAAATTATAAATATAATGCCGGTTAAGAATGGAACGGCAACCACAGGTACCACCGTTTGCACGCTTAACAGGAATGCTCGAGCGCGTGTCATCCACTGACATTATTGCCGCTGGGCGTCGGCCGCTGGGTCTGAGACAATATTTGGGTGGAAGCAGGGCGCGAGCTTGCTCCAACCGCCGCAGACACACCACACAGTGCGGCGTGGTTTTGGACTCAGCGCCCAGCGCTCAGGCCTTCCAATCCCTAAGAACATGCACTCCGAGCACGACAGAGAACGCAGTACAGCCCGCGCCAAAGCCGTGCATAAGCTCTACGGCAACAGTCCCGAGGTAGCCTACGTGGACGCGGCAGCGTGCTCGTCGGGCTTCCGCATGGTTGCCGCCGTCGCTAATTCTCAGGTCCGACTAATCGCATCAGCATCCGTCACCACAGACTCATCGGAAATTGCAGAGGAAGCGGCCATTGCACTCGCTTTTGCCTCCACCTCTGCCACCAAAATTATCTCCGACTCAAAATACGCCATATCCAATTTCTTCAAAGGCCTGATATCCCGCACCGCGGCTCGGCTTCTACGCTTCTGGCACCGCACCCACCCCGTAACCCTTATCTGGACCCCCGCACACGCAGACCTCCTGGGTAACGTGGAAGTCCATTCCCTCGCCCGAGGTCTCACTTTCCGGGCCGGAGGTGGACCTCCTCCGTCATCCCGGGAGCATCTGCTTACGTTCAAAGATATTCTTGCCAACTACCGAGATACCCGGCGCGTTTACGCACCGCCGGCTCCCTCCCTAACCTTAATCCAGGCCTCCCACTGGCGCCGACTCCAGACACGAACTACTCCCTACCCTATTCTCATTCATGCCCGCTACCCCGATCAATTCCTTTCTTCTTGTAAGCTCTGCGGGAAACCAGGAGACTTCCTTCATGTCCTCCTCACATGTCCTGCCTTCCCACACCCTCCATCCCCCACCACGGCGGAGTCATACTGGGAGACTCTCCTGGCCAGCTCCGCTGCTGCTGACCAGCGCCGGATAATTACCGACGCCCTGAAGCGGATAGCCCTCCAAGGGCTGTCCTTTGCCCTGTAAGGGCAGCCCCCTAAGAGTTGCCTCTTGCCATGTTAGATGGTTTGCCCCCCGCCCCCCCCTCGGTATTTGGCAATAAATGTTTCCACCACTACCACCACCACCACCGCTCAGGGGCTGTAATATAAGCGCAGGACGCGCAATCGAGCGTTCCTGTTAAGCGTGCTGTCGTAGGTAAGCTCAGCGTCGTGAGACAGTGAGCAAGCTATTAAAGCCATACCGGGAAGAGATGCCCTGATGATTTCCTTTTTAAGCGCCCTCCACCCTGTCCCCACTTCCCACGAATGGAATAGTTATGGCAGCCGGCTGATATAAAAAGAGACTTAAAGTAGCGCGAAGCCACTCAACAGACTTCGGTGTTCTGCTAGAAGCGGATTCATTGACTGGCAGAGGGTACACACACCGTGCCAAAACTGAAAGCGAGCTACCACTGTTACAGTCGGGCGGCTTGTTGCAGCTTTCGAAAGAAGCTATCCGTGTATTTTCAAGCCGTATGTGTCCGTGCCTTTTTTTAAAAAAAAAATTACGGGCCAGGAACTTGTTAAAAATTTCGAACACCCGAGCGGCTGGTTCCTTACTTTATGTTCTGATTACTTTATGAAAGGCGCGGTATGGGTAATAGACGTCGAAACCTGGGGCAGCGATCGCTTCGATATTGTAATTTTTTTATTTATTTATATTTAAGCATACTCTTGGCCGTGAGGATATAACAGTGATGGGACATAACACGAAAAGAGTAACATGATCGCTCGCAAATACTGCACACAAAAATAAAGAGTTCAGCATATTCCACAAAACTCTCATTTCATGCAATGTAATCGATTGCACATTATAATATTTCGGGTATGTATGGTTAAACAATTGATCCCTTCTAAACACAAGTGCAATAAAATCACACAAGAAAAAAAAGAAACAAACATTAAGCAACTTATAACCCCCAAGTGCAAAGGTAGAGGTGTTCTGCGGACAGGACACTTTTAGCGTCAAGTTTTCACTTGACAATAAATAATTTCAAATGCCGTTGAACTACTTGGCTTTAGTAAGAATTAGAAGAAAGTAAGAATTAGCGGATACTCTATTAGGGACGCTTGGTAACGATATTCATTGCTTGCTGTTAGGTGTTAACTCGTTTCAGGGCTAAGTAATAGGAACTATTTATGACGATGGAGTTTCTTGAAAGCTGAACTAATAATTTTGATCTGGTCAACGGCCGACGTTTGGCAAGAGGTGGCAGGTAAAGCAGACGCAGTATCTCTGTGACAAAATCAATGCGTGTATCCGGACATTGAGCCTAGCAGCTCTTCTTTTCAAGGTTTTTATATTATCCATGCACGTTCTACAGGATCCCATATAGTGCTGTCATATTATAATATCGGTCGTAAATATGTAAAATAGCTGTTAATTTGAGAAATTGCGAGGCATGTTTTAATCTTCGACGCAAAAACCCAGTTTCTTTACCTAAACAAATTTTGGAAACGCGCCTTTTTCTGCTTAAATCCCCAGAAATTATGGTTTGGTTTTTGGTTTATGGGGGTTTAATGTCCCAAAGCGACTCAGGGTATGAGAGACGCCGTAGTGAAGGGCTCCGGAAATTTCGACCACCTGGGGTTATTTAACGTGCACTGACATCGCACAGTACACTGTCCCCTAGAATTTACGAGAAATTATGAGCTGAGCCCATAACTCTCCTGCGCTCAGCGTCCAGTGTACATACGTTTCTTTCTTATCCGTGTTTTTTTCGAGCATCTAAAGGTATGAATGTCCACCATTACAGTAATCATAGATACTCTCTGTGTTGTTTGTGGCCCCCAGAGCCGCTGTTTTTTGCTCATTTTTCTTAAATTCTAAATTTTCGCATCACTTTTCAACTGCTGTGAGAGCATCAATAAGCGCTTAATGGTTATCTTTATTAGTTATACTGTGGAGAAGAAAGCCGTCGGCGAAAAGTCGTAATTCAACAAACTACACAAAAAGCGTAATTCAACATCCTCGCCTCCGTTTTGGCCGCTCCGGCTGCTGCAAGGATAACGTCTTGGCCAACTGACAAAATGGCTACTTGAAGAATTCTCAACCAAGTGTCGTGGTGCGACTAATAAAAAGAAAAGCATAGACGACTTGTCTACAGTCTTTGTCTATTCATTATGGTTATGCCATGCAGCGTCGATTCTGGATACTAACCACTTAAAGCAATTCGACGGAGGCCAGGGCGAAAAAAATGGACAAACTGACCTTCTTGAAACATGAATAAAGAACAGGACGAAAATGGCAATCGTTGCAAAAAGTTGCCGCGGAATGTGAAGCCAGTTGCAAACATTAGGAGTTTTGTTTAAGTTTAACTCCGTTCACGCCTCAACCAAAATTATGTGACGCCGCATGTTCCTCGAACGGTCATGTAATGCTGCAACGACCACTTAGCCGACTAAATTTAGCCCACTGAGTTTCGGAAACACCAGCCACGGAGAAGTTTTAACATCAACAGGGTACATGCGAGATTCCCCGAGGTTTTTGCTCGTAGCCAAACAGTTAACAACTGACGCCCCGCTCAGACAACGCTGCCCCAAACTAGACTAGGCCGCTCCTCTGGGAGAAATGAAGAATTCCCTAGCACCTTTCCTCACAAGTCTGCACCGGGATTCGTTTCTTTGGCAATATGTTATTTGAGAAACGTTGTGCCTATAGCAACCACTCCTTGGAAGCACATAACGGCCCGTAGTAATACATTCCCGCTATAAGAGCGTAAGCTCTACTTCACGACACAAGCAGCAACAGCCGGCCCATCGCTGAAGCCTTGACCTTGACCTTGAATAAAGGAATAAAATAAATATTGCCTACACTAGGATTCGAACCCGTGGCGGCGCGAACATATCCGCTTCGCTGGTTACTGCACGAGAGCACTATGCTATCGCCGCAGTATTTTTTTCTTGATTTCATATAATAAAAATTGCCTCAAAGGAAAATCTGAATGTGCTTGAGCCACAAAACACTAGGCTGCGTAATACGAGTCTACCATACCCCCGCAAGTCCCCACCTTCCCAAACATCAAAATTCTGGGAGGCACATGCATCCAGATAGGGGAGCCAGCTAGGCGGCTCTTCCTGGGCACCATATACTAACCGCACCAAAGCGCACTGCTCACGGAACAAAGATTTCGACGACCGTGGTGATTCGGCGTGGCGGTCCATAATGCTTCTCTTGCAGAGGTTCAGGCCTCGTGTTAAACTGCACACGCTCTCGTGGTGTACATCGTCGTCTTCAACAACTACCATCTGCGGCGCGAAGAGATCAGATAAGCTTAACCTCGTTCAGAGCTTATAACGTGACTCTAATATCGTCTCCAGACGTACCGACGACCCAGCAAAGCAAAACCATGAGCCAATCAGGCTAAACGCATGTTTTCGCAAGTCTACTCGGTTTAACTACGTAAAATCTTACCGTTTTTTTGAATGCAAGGGCGGTTTGTGCTATAAAGCCTAGCAAGCCTTCCTTTTCCCTGGATTATTTTCTTTCAAGCTCTAACGGTTACGTGCGTTTTCAATCTTCATTTTGCGCACAGTTAGCTTATATGACATAGAGTGCGTGTTCTCCTTCTTCTCACTTTGATATCCGTTTGACGCGCTTCGCATGTGAACTTCGCTTGAGCTTCGATTTGCTAAAATCGCAAAGAAATAGCTGGCATTCCTAAGAGTGCAAAATCCGCATCGTGCATTTAATAAAATAGTGCCTCTTTGAAACGTCACTTTCCTTGCAGGAGTCGACGAAGCAAGTACATGGGCCGCGAGATTGTTACGCGTTTCACGACGAACCTTCTCAACGATGGGATCTTCTACACGGACTCCAACGGTCGATCAACGATCGAGAGGAGGTACTCACGCGAGCTGCGAGCGGCGTAACCCACGTGGAAACGGTCAGACGACCGGCAAGGATTTGTAAGCCGACTTTGGCGGACGGCATCGCGCACATGCTGATAGCGAAGAGCACGCGAGGCCTTGTGGATTATTTTTTGCTTGGGTGCAGGAGGAGGAGGGGTTGACCGGTTGGTGGAGGCGGATCTCGATCTGCTCCTACTGCTGCAGCTTTGCTTGATGACTCCCTGCACCCAAGCAAAAAAAGGAAATTAGCCGGCCACACCAGGGGCAAGCCAAGGCCACGGACAAAAACGTGAGCTGGTCAGAGCTCGTTAAGAACTCTCCCACTGTTCCTTGAAACACACCCACTCCACCCAAATGCTCAGACTGCGCAAAAATGGCACACACTATCGACAAGCTACGATCCCAGGTAGCGGAGCTAGCCCGCAAGTGCACTCCTCTCACCACCCCCCACGTTCAACCTACCCCACCTCCTGCGCCCCTTTGACGTTGAGACGTCCCCCAAACCACTGCTACCACCAGTGGCGACACCCACTCCCACACCTCGCCAACCGACAACCACACCCCTCCCCAACACATATAAAGAAATAGAGGGACGTCTCTTGAATAACATTATGAACAACATAAACCCCCTTCTCACAACATTCACCTCCCAGCTCTCAGCCCAAATCGCACAAATAGGCGCGCGCCTTGACGCACATGACGCCCAATTTTTTACCCTACAAGCACTGATAAACACCAAAGCCCCTAGCAGAAAACCTGTTACCAGCTCTGACAACCCTCGAGCAAAAACCTACCGGTCCGCGACCGCAGCGGTCGCTATGAGTAGCGACAACGAATCTGTCAGGAGCTTTACCAGCCACCAGGATGGCTCCGCTCTCTAAATCAGGCACTCCTGACCGCCTAGAGATCTTGCAATAGAATGGCCGAAGTTTCAGGAGAAAACAAAGCCTCTAGAAACAATACATCAATGTCACCCCCATTCGACCCGATATAATCTGCCTGCAAGAGGTAGCAGCCGACCCGGCGCCGACTCTCCCAGGATATTACACAGTCCACAACGCGAGCTCGCCAAAAGTTGCCACCCTTGTTTCTAAGGACATCACGGTAGTCGAACACTCCTTGAGAGAACAGGAGATCAACTACAACATGATCGAGGTAATTCCCAACAAGAGCGGCCGCAAGAGCACCTTCATTCTGAACGTGCATCACCACCCACGAGCAACCAAGGCCGATTTCTCTGACATACTTCAAGAGGCAGATCAGCTAGCTGATTCGCATCAGCTTATCGCACTCGGTGACTTTAACGCCCCCCACAGGGAATGGGGCTACAAAACGAACTCGCTTCGTGGTCTGAGCGTGGTACGAGCTCGGGATGCCCTGGGCCTGGAAATACTTACTGATCCTTCATACCCAACCCGCGAAGGAAACAGCGTCACGCGCGATTCATGCCCTGACCTTACAATCGTCAAGAAAATCCATAACGCTACGTGGACAAATCTCGGCGAGAGCTTAGGTAGCGACCACTACATCGTAAGTACGTCTATCACCTCCGCAAATATTCGTCGCACCCTGGGAACAGCCAAAATCACGGATTGGACTAAATACCGTGCACAGCCCGTTCCAGAAGACCCCATTCAATCAATCAGTGAATGTAGTGAACAGATTCGGAAAGCACACAAGGAGGCCACCACCGAAGTACAATGCACACCCGATAATCTGGTGGTCGACCGTCACCTTCTGATGTTGTGGCAGACCCGACGGACTCTGGTTCGCAGATAGAAACGCCAACGCCTCAATCGTCCCTTGAGACTCCGCATATCACAGATCACGGCAGAAGCACAAGAGTATGCACAACACCTCTCCCAACAGAATTGGCAGGAATTTTGCGAGTCGCTACGCGGCACGCTGGGGACCTCCCGCACCTGGGCGATCCTCCGCAGCCTCGTCGATCCGCAAACATCGCGGTCTGCCACTAACCGTACACTCAAGAAAATCGCCCATCTGTACCCCGGAGACGACGCGGCCCTACTCACCGCCCTCAAAACCAAATACAACGGAGCCCCCCATCCCCCCAGCACAATCTCGTACATGGGAGGCCCAAATGAGAGGCTGGACGCCCCCATCACCACTGCCGAGGTTTACACCGCGGCTCGATCTGCCACACGCAACACGGCAGCTGGCGCGGACAAGATCACAAATGGGATGATTCGAAACCTGGGCAAGTCGCAGATCGAGGTCCTCACTACCTATATAAATGACACCCTATGGGAGGGGGAAGAACTCCCTGCAGAGTGGAAACACTCCGAAATCGTGACTATCCCAAAACCAGGCAAACCACCAAGCCTGGAAGCATTACGACCCATCTCCCTCACCTCTTGCCTGGGCAAACTATACGAGTGCGTTATCCAGACCCGCCTCCAAAACTACATAGAGGACAACAACCTCTTTCTACATACTATGATCGGCTTCAGGAAAGGTCTTTCTACGCAAGACGCTTTCCTACTTTTTAAGGAAGAAGTACTCAGTAACATCCCGAGAGGCGGCGAGCACCTAATTATGGCACTTGATCTGAAAGGCGCTTTTGACAACGTTTCCCACGACGCCATCTTGAAAGAGCTCAACGCCCTCGATTGCGGACCCAAGACCTTCAACTACAGCAAAAACTTTCTCAGCAACCGCACGGCCACGATTGACATGGGAGATGTCCGCTCCGGCACAGAGCAGACACCCAACAAAGGCACTCCCCAAGGCTCTATCGTTTCTCCTCTCCTCTTCAATATAGCTATGATCGGCATGGCAAAAGCACTCGAGGCTATTGAAGGCATCGGCTATACTATCTACGCTGATGATATTACCATCTGGTCCACCTGGGGTTCCCTTGCCGACAAAGAAAACACCCTACAAGAAGCAGTCAATTGCGTAGAAAGACAAGCAGCAAACTGCGGCCTCCGCTGCGCACCCGAAAAATCCGAAATTATCCGCATTCAGGGCTATGCCTACAAATCTCCTGGCGACATCGAGATTTACCTCGAAGGCACGAGAATAAAGGAAGTCCCTCTTATCCGCATCCTGGGCCTTTGGCTTCAGAGCGACAGGAAAGCCAACCACACGTTACAGCGTCACCGGACAACTGCCCTCCAGATCTCCCGCATGATTCGGCACATCACCCGCAACCGAAAGGGAATGAGAGAGGAGGATACAATTCGACCTATACAGGGTCTAGTTATGAGCCGCCTGTCATACGGTCTCCCATTCCTACCACTTCTGGGAATGAGCGGGACAAAGCAGATGCCATCATCCGTACCGCCTACAAACATGCGTTAGGCCTCCCGATGTACACGGCCAACTGCCACCTCGAGGACCTGGGACTGACCAACACAATAGAAGAAATTCGAGAAGCCGTCCTAGCATCGCAAAAGGAACGCCTCCTCACCACCAAAGCTGGACGGGCGATCTTGGAAAGAGTGGGTTCCCCGGCTGACATACGCGCCGTCCAGGACAACCGAGACCTACCCTCAACTCTGCGAACTCGCGTGTATGTAGCTCCACTCCCGAAGAACATGCACTCGGACTCACGAAAGGGACGACGAAAGGCGCGAGTGGACTATCTGCGCCACACACATCGACAAGCACAAAATGCTGTATACGTCGACGCAGCCATGTACCCCGATTCAACAAACGCGGTGGCGGTCGTCTTGGACACCAATTTCAAGGAAATCGCCAGCGCCTCCCTACGAAACTGCTCTCCCGCAGTAGCAGAAACTGCTGCAATTGCCCTCGCAATCCAGCACGGCGATGCTACTGGAAATCAGTTAAAAATTATTACCGACTCCCAGTCCGCGTGTCGCCTCTTCCTCTCTGGCAGACTTCCACACTCCGTCGCTCCCATTCTGACTACCCCACAAGTTCAAAATTCCACATGCAAGCACCAAATCACTTGGACTCCTGGGCACGAGGGGCTCGAGGGAAACGAGGCCGCGGACAGTCTAGCTCGAGGATATGCTAACCGAGCGACTAACCTCCCCGACCTCACCCCTCTCTCCTCTACGTACGGCGAGCGCCTCCTCCTTCTCCGAACACAAAGACAAGTCTATCCCCCACCACACCGTAAGCTAACGGCGGCAGAGGCGAGGGAATGGCGACAACTACAGACGAACATCTTTCTTAACCTACACAAGTACCACATCATCTTCCCAGACAGATATGACAGCATCTGCCCCGGGTGTGGCGGAATTCCAACAACATATCATGTAACATGGGGCTGCTCTGGTCCAAAGCCCCCTGAACTAGAGAAACATCACTCCGAGGAACAGTGGGAGTCTGCCCTGCTCAGCTCTGACTTGGCGACGCAGCGAAAGCTGATATCCCAAGCAAGAGCAACTGCGGTGGACATTGGGGTCCTGAAGTAAGGACTTCATCCAAAATCTCTATTTTCGCCTCTCTATCCTACCTTTTTGGAATAAATGTTTTCTACTACTACTACTACTTGTGGATTATTATGCCTCCTATTTAATAGTAACGTACTTCGCATCTGTCTTTGTCGAAAGCAACTGTCAGTTTTGCAATCGAGCTTCCTGAGCGCAGCACTTCGATCGGTGAGGAGGTCAAGCGGTTTTGGCAAATAACGTAAACATTATGTGGTCAGATGGGTTGATGGCGCTCAAGCCATAATGCACAGTTTAGCGGGTTAGTACTAGCTGTTTTCCAAAAATTGTTTTCTATGACGCGCTCTTTATTGAGTCTATTTCGCGACGCGCCACCAAACCGAAAAGCGCAACGTAAAAGTTGAATTTTCGTTGTTGCCCGGATGACGATGAAGCCTTTATGCAGGTATTCGCGCGGAAGTTTAGCGCTTGCCTAATGAACTTTTAACCTACATACCCTTCGAGCTTCTCCACCAAGTATTGGTCCGGGCCGTGACATTAGCCTGGAATAACCCTATATCCAGTGGCTTTTAATCAATTATCGAAGGATTACAACGAATGCAACATCCACCTTTTTCGACGCCGCGCGTGCATTTCTCAGGAGGGTATGTATGAACAGTGCTAGTTCGCCACATCAGCGTTGGTGTATGTGATTTGGCGGCGGCCTATAGAACACGCCGATTGCCGCACGAAAACAGCGAATGAATCTAAGCACTACTCAGCGCTTGTGGAAAGCAACTTGGCTGTATCGTTTAGTGTGCTTCAGGCTATCAGTGAAAGACATCGAAAGTAAAGCTTGCTAATCTTTTTTCCTACCGTGCTCAAGTAAGTTTTAGGTATTTGTCGGCTGCCGACAGTTTGGCCGCTCGGGCCTACGCATACGCCGGGCTGAGCTTAAGGAGCGAGCCCAACGGCCTCACAGGCGTGCCAATAAGTGGCATTTCAATGATGGCGACGCGACAGGCGGTAGTGTGACGGGTTCAAGCGGTGTGTGACTGCATTGCATGATGCCGTGATTATCCGCCTTGTTATACGTATAAGCTCAGACGTGTCATTCTCTGTCAATTTGGCACGTTTTTGTGCAATCCTAGCCATGCCAATTCAAGCCAATGTTTTTAGACATAAAACATGGTTGGCGGTTTAGGGGGGTTTAACGTCCCAAAGCGACTCAGGCAATGAGGGGCGCCGTAGAGGAGGGCTCCGGTAATTTCGACCACCTGGGGTTCTCTAACGTGCACCCACATCCTACAGTACGCGGGCCTAAATAATTTCGCCTCCATCGAAATGCGACCGCCGCGGCCGGAATCGAGACCGAGTCTTTCGGGTCGGCAGCCAAGCGCCGTAACCACTGAGCCACCGCGGCGGCCGTCAAACATAGAAGCCACTTCACGCATTTCACTTGTTGTATTATATACCCGAACATTTGCGGTCTCTCTCGTTGCCGGGAACCGGTATTAAATGCTTTGTCGGACTGGCGGGTCACATTTATGGGTCGGGTCACAGATGGATCAAGCGGCAATCTTCAGTAATACTCTGCTAGGTCATGTGTGTTTCTAGGGAGGCGTTCTCCCTCTTTTATTCGGCCTGTGCAAAGCTTTCCTCTGCCTTCGCGTGCGGCCGCATGCAGCAGCCGTAGCCGATCAGTCGAGCGCTTCCATGCTCCGGCGTCGAACCAGTCACTTAGGGAGACTACATACAACTAGCTTCTTCTTGTGTTGTTGCCAGGAAAAATGAAAAGGAAAGTGCACAGACCTGCCCACTGTCTCAAGACGAGCCACAATCGCAACCACGTGCAGAAAGTAGGAGAGTTTAAAGATAGAACAGAAAGATAGGATAGAAAATACGCGCGCTATAATGTCCCAGGCCGATCCCGGAGGCAGTGCAATACCGGGCCAACCGGTGGCGGATGTGAAGCAACCTTCAAGCACGCCGTCACATTTCCAAAAATATGTTGGGTTCAAATGGGACCCGCATCAGATATTCTATAAACGAAAACAGCCCACGGGGCTTCGAACCCTTCGCTCTACATGCAGCTAGCTCCACCGGCCTGGCTTTTATATGTGGAGACACCCCCGCCCAACGCTGCCTGAAACGGGCCATAAATTTAACACGTCACCATACAGAACATAATTGGCTTTTGGGGAAAGGAAATGGCGCAGTATCTGTCTCATATATCGTTGGACACCTGAACCGCGCCGTAAGAGAAGGGATAAAGGAGGGAGTGAAAGAAGAAAGGAAGAAGAGGTCCCGTAGTGGAGGGCTCTGGAATAATTTCGACCACCTGGGGATCTTTAACGTGCACTGACATCGCACAGCACACGGGCGCCTTAGCGTATTTCCTCCATAAAAACGCAACCGCCGCGGTCGGGTTCGAACACGGGAACTCCGGCTCAGTAGTCGAGCACCCAAACCACTGAGCCACCGCGGCGGGGTAACCATACAGAACCCCATCTTCCATTTCGAGGAAAAGGTTGTAAGGAAAGGAAAGGTCACGGTAAATGTATCACTCTCAGTGAACACTGGAACCGTGCCGGGAGGGAAAGGATGAAGTGGGGAAAATAGGAAGAAAAGTGAGAAAGGAGTGCCAGCAATAGTCATCAGACAAGCGCATATAGCAACGTTCACCGCGCATTTTATTTCGCCGTAACCTCCTTCCCCTCGCAACTGATAGCGCGCTGGGGGCCGGAGTGTGCTGTTGGGACCTGGGAACTAGAATGACCGATCAGTCTGGAAACCATCGCATAATCCCCGGCTCAGCTATGCTCACTGCAGGGCAAAAGACTCTTACATACATTTAGAATTAACACTGTTCTGTGCCAGCTGCGGCCACTCTATCTCCGCAAGCTTCCCCATTCCATCTGCTCACCTGACACTGCATGCCACGCTACCCCAAGGGACCATCGGTAGTTTGCAACCCGCATTAATGCCCAGCCCATATCGTTTTCTTCTTCTTGATTTCGACTAACGTATCGTTCACTGACGTTTATTCCCTGATCATTCCACCCTCTTTCTGACCCTTAATGTTACACCTTCCATTTTCGTTCCCATAACTCGCTGCGCTGCCCATAATTTCATCTGAATCCTTTTCATTCGCCTCCACGTGTCTGTCCCACAGTGAGTACTGCTACTGGTAGGGGTACTGGATATTTGTACGTTGCTATACGTGAAACGTGATTATGTGCCAAATTCTTTCAATCCTAATTGTAGTTTCGCTCGTATCCGGTCCGGATCTAGGGTCAAAATTTGTGTCAGATGTACTCCCTTACCACTTCGAATACCTCGGCGCCTATCGTGAATTGTGAATTGCTGGCCCTCTCCCAGATTGTTGAACATGACTTTAGTCTTCTTCATACTAATTCCTTTCTCCCACCGTCCCGCTTTGAGTGTTCAAGCCTTGAATTATGCGCGGCATTTCCTCCCTTGCGTTACTCAGCAGGACAATGTCATCCGCAAATCGAATATTACTGAGATTCACGAGGGTGTTGTTGCGGGCTAGTTTGTTTAACATTGCTTAAAAGGGAACAGCGCAAACACGGGTCGAGTGCGCCCCTTTAATCGTCCTGTGTTTGCGCTGTTCCCTTCTCTTAAATTACTGAGGTGTTCTCATAAAATTTTATTTCCGGCTCTTCCCAATCCAGCCTTCTGAATACCTCTTGCAAACACGCCGTGAACAGCCGCGTGCATAGATTGTGTCTCCATGCCTGACACTGCGCATAGCCGAGAAATGACTCCTTTTTGAACCCGACCGCGGCGGCCGCGTTTCGATAGAGGCGAAACACGCCTGGACACATTTCTCATTGTGTAAATAGTGTGTACATGTTACTTCTCCCCCTATCCTCTCTTCCTGTCCCCTCACCTCTTTCATTTAATTTCTCTATTCTGCCTGCTATCCTTTATTTCCGCTGCCCCAGCTCAGGTGCTTGAGTATCGATGGCAGATGCCGGGGCTAGCAACAATCTTTTCCTTCCTTTTTACTATTATTTTAATAAAAAAACCACTACCACCACCATAGAGGCGAAACGCAAAAGGCGCCCGTGTGCTGTGCGATCCCTAGGTGGTCGAAATTATTCCGGAGTCCTCCACTACGGCACCTCTTCTTCCTTTCTTCTTTCACTCCCTCCTTTATCCTTTCCCTTACGGCGCGGTTAAGGTGTCCAACGATATATGAGACAGATACTGCGCCATTTCCTTTCCCCAAAAAACCAAATATTATTATTATTATTATTATTATTATTATTATTATTATTATTATTATTATTATTATTATTATTATTATTATTATTATTATGTGCTGTGCGATGTCAAAGAATGTTAAAGATCCCCAAGTGGTCGAAATTATTCCGGAGCCCTCCACGACTGCACCTCTTTCTTCTCTCAGTCCCTCCTTTATACCTTCCTTACGGCGCGGTTCGGGTGTCCTCCGAGATGTGTTAGACAGTTACTGCGCCATTTCCTTTCCTCAAAACCATTTTTTTTCCAGCGCGCCTCTCTCTCTTCCTTTCTCTTTCTTCCTTCTCGCTCTTCATTCCCTTCATATCCCTTCTCCTTGCCGGCCGATATTAAGGTGGCAGCCCTGAGCTCGGCAGTTACGTTGCCCCAGCCGGCTTGTTTCTTTTTATTTTTACAATAACAAATATTGCCAACACCAACACCATGACACGGTTCCCATGGCAATTATGCGTTGGAAATTTACATCTTTAGAGGCCGCGGCAAGTGATGCTTCAAAGGCTGCAGGGTGCTTCAATGCTTCGATACCTACTCCGCCGCGGTGACACCCTTTGTTCGACCGGGAGACACCATTCTGAGTCACAAAGATTGCACACACCCCTGGTATGAACACTCGAAGCTTCTACATTTCTGCCTGAAATAAGATTTTATGCTTAGAAGCAGTGTCGAACGGGCTTGGCCCGGAAAGCCGAAAATACTGTATTCTGAAATGATACTGTGGCGTCGCTACGTTGAGTTTCTGCCGCAGAATAGCGTAAGAGTCTCCACTTTGAACGCCGACGCTGAACACCGAGTATCTAAGGCAACCAATGGACGCCACCTGCGCAACGCCATTCGTTATCCGTGCGCTAATCTACTTTCTAGAGAGCCGCGCGTCCAGCTGCAAAGTACATACGTGCCACAAGCAAGTGCCCGTGCTGTTGCTGCGATGGCCAGGTGGTTATCTAGTGCGCCAGTTTTGCACTAAGAAAAAATCTGAGGGAGGAATGCGAAAGCATGTGTTTTGAGGAAAGGGCGCAGTAGCTCTCAGATCTCGACATCTCGCTGGACACCTTACCGCGCCTTAAAGCATACAATCGAAGGGGTGCGTATGTCATTGATACGAACCCCTGACTTTAGCTAGCCTCCAACTTGACTAATACATGTAAGCTATGTGCAAAGAGAAATGCTATGACACCACCCAGAAGGCTGTAAAACGAACGGTTGATCAGAATTTTGGTGCATGTAGTCGGGAATACTGTCACCACATTGCAGTCCACCAGTGATGATATAGCGGGGATTTCATCGGCTAATGCGATATCGTTTGTTCAGTGCACAGCCAGCTCTTCAGAGTCGTTTCGACGAACGCGGTTTTGCTCCGCGCGTCGCTTTCCATCTTTAAATAGTGATGATGTTACCGTTTTTGAATTTGTAAAACTCTACTAATTCATTTCTTAACCACGTTTACTAATTAACGGTGTGACATCATTATTCATCATGGTACATAACACCATTAATTTATTACTCGTTATCACTAAACTTTTACACATAAATGTGTGAACACATTTCGCGGGCAACTGAGCCATATAAAGCTTTCGCAGGAACCCTTTACTGCACAAATTTTTGTTTCATCATAAAATTATTTCAGGAGACGTAGGCTGCCGAAAGAATTACCATGTGCACATGGAAAATTGATTCAGTGGTTTCGCTCAGTTTTTAATAACCCAAAATAGGTATGTTGCATACTTGCAACAAGAAGAGTAAAATAAAGCACATTACAAAATGAACACCGCTGTTGATTATTATGAACTACAAATAATGAGTATTGAATATGACACAACAAAAGCGTCATTCAGCCGTGTTGTTCAAAAGAAAACAATTGCTCTTGTTTGTCGATGAGAGGCAAGTACCACATTTCGAGCAGTAGCTCACAAAGATTCCTGTGCATTTGGGAAACTTGCAAAGCTGCCTCTTCTGGCTCCAAAAGACCAAGTGACCAACCTGAAAACAGAAATACAATACCTCTTCTAGCTTGGCACCCTGTGGTGGAGTGGGTGCTTGATGGGCCATGTTCAGAAGAGATAATCTACGAACATGAGATTTATGCTTAAGTTCATGGAGTTTACCGTCCCAAAGCAACTCAGGCTATGAGGAACGCCGTAGTGAAGGGCTCCGGATAATTTCCATCACCTGGGGTTATTTACCATGCACTGATATCGCACAGTACGAAGATCTTTATAATTTCACATCCATCAGATTTATGATAGCATCACCAAACCGTATAAGAGCAGCCCAGCGCGTTCACGCGAAGCAACCACCACACAAAACCGAAGCAAACGCGGGTTCCAAAAGGAAATAACAAATAATTTTCAGAGAAATACCAGCGCCTATGCAAACTAGGCTTTCAGGTGCGCAGGTTTTTTACTTAAGGGTTGGGTGATGGTCTCATGATTGCTCTCAAATTTGCACTCTATTTTTGGGTCCTTAGGCCTTCGGAGAAAAGTATCTTGATATGATCGATGGCTGGGAGGGATGAATTTGTTTGCTTTGGTCTCAAAAATATTCAAGTGGCAGTACGATGCGGTATGTTTACGTCTTTCTTCCTCTGCTGTGTTTTTTCGCTCTGGTTTCTTCGAACTCTTGATGAGCGCTCCTCCTGTCCGAGAGATGAGCTGCTAAAGCCCCACGCAAATTATTCACGGCATGCAGCTGTCGTGGTAATCGCCGCGCCTGTTTTAGCGCTTTCGGTAGGCATCTTTATTAATAAAGGCCAAACTAAGAAATTGGAAGGTTCTTCGGTCAGCAGACAAGAACCCAGCAGCTAGCACGAGGCTGTTCGAATCTATGCCGGTAACATTGTCATGAACGTATACCTTCGCAATCTAAGGCATGACCATCAGTCCAGCTTGTTTAACACGTAGACAGCAGAGCCGACAGAAAACAAAAACAGCCGCTCTTTTTCGCTCACGAACTTACCTGAAAACTCAGAATTTTTAAGTTTGTTTCATTTTGCTTGTGGCTTTATCCCTGCATTTCAGCAGAGCGGTCGTCATGTCAAAGACAGGACAGCTTCAATGTCTTGAAAGAACAACGCGAAAAGGACTGTACAACTTAGAAAGAACACATAATGAAGGGACAGGCGCTGACAGGACAGCATTCAAAGTCTTCGCAGTGCCCGCCAAGGTCCTCCAGGCACATGCTTGACATTATACTGCTGTTTTTTAAGGGGATGCTGAGGAGGAACTCAAGTCGGCTTGTGCTGATAGATTACCACATTCTAACGGCTGAGTAAAACCTTTCTCTAAAAACAGAATTTTTGTAAGCTGGAAAGCGCAAAAACAAGACAAAATACAGGCACTGACTACAGTGACCAATCTCACAAGCAATGCGCAATTATAGCAATGTTTTTTTTGTGCTTCCGGATATCTAAGGCTGTCGCAGCGCTATTCACTTCCAGTCTTCGATCACTGAGTGGTTTTCATCACTGGATTCGACGAAAATTTATCTGGTCAGGCACATAAGTCAATTTTTTTTTCCAGTCGCTGACCAAGTCACACAATGATGAAAGATGTTCCGGAACACGTACGGGTTCCTTGCTCACAATGAGGCGGACAAAGCAAGTAGGCGCATTTCAGGCGGAAATTTTGTGACGTAACGACTGGTAATAGATTATCGGTATGCTTCCTGCAGTGCGGTTCATGGTACCGGTTGTCGATTGGATGAACGATGATTCAAGGAGAAGCTGCGTTGTCAGGTTCCGTTCTTTGGCTAAAATTGTAGAGAGCGTCTCCTATATAAGTGACGTGTTTAAGAACCAAAATGAGCCACCAGAGTGGCTTTCAGTAATAGACGACCTTGGACCGCTAAAACTCTTTTGATCGTCCGGCGTGAGGGAAGCAGATTTCCGCTCGCGCTTTTTACTTGTCAAGTGATGTAGACGCAGTACATATGTACGGATGTTTTGTTACGTTCATAGAAGGTAATAAAACAAAAATTTGACAAGACACTTAAGATCCGCCTTAAGGCTATGACGCCATACTGTTGTAGGTAAGGCTTTCCATTCTGAACAGTTTGACACCTTTGAACCATTTTTCTTTTTTTTTTCAATTGTTCCCATTAACTAATTGATCTGGTCTGTGTGATTGATGACGTAAAGAAAATTAAACAAAAGATAGAAGTTGTGGAAGAAGAGCGTTATCGCGGTGCGTTGGTGCGTGCGAAAGCTGAAGAGGCGGTTTTCAGTGAAGAACCAACAAAACGAGCCTTGCTCATGGAAAAAACCCGGGCTGAGCGCAATCGGGTTGATAAGATTGAATGGGGAGGTGTCATAGCAAGCCGATTTAATTCACTAACGTGGACTACAAATTATTTATGAAGGTCTTAGCAAGGCGGTTACAAAGGGTAATGAATATGATAGTAGGTGCTCATCACACGTGTGGCATCAAAGGCCGTTCTATTATGTCTAATATTCTTCAAGCAAGATGTCTGCTTGAGAGTTTTAATATTACAGACAGTCGTGTTGCTATTCTTCAGTTAGACCTGGAAAAGGCATTTGACTTCGTGGCACATAAACTTTTGTCTTTAATTTTAGATCAGGTGAACGTTTTATTGGCCATCAGGAAGGGAGTGGCCATGGCGTACTGCAACTGCGCAACTAGACTAATAATAAATAAGAGTTTGGTGTGCCAGGGCTGCTCCCTCCGCCCTCTTTTGTTTGGTGTATACATAGAAGCCCTGTGTTTGAGCATAATACAGATTGACGGTATTCATAGTTTTAGGTTACAAGCGACAGAACTTAGGTTGCTGGCTTATGCGGTCGACGTAGCCGTTTTCGTGGTTGATTAGAGCATAAAAAAGCCATCGATTGTGTTCGGCAATTTAGCCAATCGACAGGAAGACGAGTAAATTTTGGAAAATGTGTTTGCATCTGGTATGGTGAATGGCCAGCGACTCCAGTTAACTTTGCGAATGTATCCTGGGTGACGACCTCGATGAAGTGTTAGGGGTCCCACTGGAGTGTTATCAAGACAGATAACCGTATTGCAAAAGCCAATTGGAAGACACACGTGCAAAAGCTGACTGTGGAGAGGGACTCAGTTATCGACTTTCGCGAGGGCTACAGTGTGCAACTTATTCTTCATCAGCAAGCTGTGCTATGTGATGCAGGTACTGCACTGTTCACGAACCAACGTGCAGAAACTGCAGCGCATTTTTTCATTGTTTGTCTGGGCCTCGAGGTGGGAACGATGCAGAGGCACAAATTTGTTTAGAAGTGTAAAAGATGGAGGCCTAGACCTGAGCCATCTGTTCTTGCGCCAAATCATGAGAAGGTTTTTATTTTTTCGTGCCGTGAGTGATCCCTTCTTGCGTACAATCTGGCAAGTAAGGCTGGGCCGTGCGTTACCAGAATCGATTGCGGGAACAGGTAACTTTCAGTGTCGGATTTATGGATACAGCAGACAAGTGGTAATGAGTGTTAGATTTTTAGCTGCTCGTTTTTCGCAGCTGTACCTCTCTACTGTAAAAAGGAAAACACTGTTCTGCCTGAACCATTGTACAGGGCCATGTACCGTGAACGCCAGGGCGGTAATGTGTTGAAGTGGGTGAAGAAAATGCAGGTACCACCGGCCGCTAAATCTTTCTTTTTTAAGTTACACATAGAAACACTGGCCGTGAAAGCATCTATAGAGAAAAAGAGAATGTTTCTGCCTTGGGGCTCAGATTGTTCGATTTGCAAGAAGCCAGAGACAATCAATCATGTATTCTTGCACTGCTGGGAAGGCGTCTACAACTGGGAAACTGGGATGTCTTGCAAAGAACGCTCAAGAAAGACTTGCTTGTAGACACATATAGAATACGGTATCTCCCTCTACAAAACGAAGAGGGCGTACCAATTATGACACAATTCTGCTTTTGGGTCTCCACGCTATTTGGCGCTCGCGAATGGCTCGATACTACTGTGAACCGGATGTGAGGCGTGCCCGAATTTACTTTCGTGAGAGTGTGCACTCGTTTATTGAAATACAAAAAAAGGCCGATCAAGTTCCTGAATGGCTCTCGAGGGTAGAGCCCTTGGTGTCCCTGAGGGACATTTAAAATGACGAAGCCAGCAGCAGCGGCTGGTTAACTGTCAGATTCCCCTTGAAAGAAGTATCATGTAAATTTTTTTTTGTATACTCTGTCGAAGCCCGGCAATAAAAAGAAAAGAAGTCACATGGTGTAATGGTTAGCACTCTGAACTCTAAATCCAGCGATCTGAGTTCAAATGTCGATGAGACCTGCGCTTTTTTTCTTTTTCTCACTTAAACTGCCTTGAACATTTATTGTGCACCAGCTTGCACCGCTTCCCCTCGTTCTGGCGTGGTCTAGTGGCTAGGATACCTGGCTTTCACCTAGGCGGTCAGGGCTCGATTCCCGGCGTCGGAAGGTGCGGTCTCATGGTGTAATTGATGATTCAGCTCCCGGCCACGCATGTGAACGGACGTTCAATGGCGGGCTCCGTAGGAGCGGCTTCGGCCGCCATGTCTAGCCGCGGTAACAGGACTGCGGAAAAGGAAACTGAATACCAGATTGTTCTACCAGGTTTCCCTACAGGGCGTTTCGTTTTAAATACAGTTCTTTTTTTGCATGCTGATATCGCGGCCCGTCCGTACCGTGCGGAAGATTTCCGCGACGCGCTGGCGGATCATTTGCTGCTCCCGGACGTTCTCGCCATGGGGGCGTATCGCATGAGTCACGTCAGGGCCATCACTTTAAAGGATGCCGAGGCGGTAAAGCGGATTACAGACATCGGCGAGCTATTTGTGCAAAAGCGTCGCTGCCTGGTGACTGACCCGGTGAATCAGGACGTGCGCCTGAAACTGCACTGGCTTCTACACAGTGTGCCCGACGAAGAGGTGCGAGCAGCCTTCGCACCGTATGGAAAAATTTCGAAAACTCCCGGGAGCGCTGGCGGGTACATGGCATGACAGAAAAGGGCTCAACGACACGGTTTCTCACCCTAAAGATGAAAGCCGGCGTGAAACTCGACGACCTGCCACACCAGCAGAACGTCGGCGGTGAGTTGCCCTTGCCGTCGTTCCTGGCAGGCCTCCGTTGTGTCTCCGCTGTCGACGTACCGGCCACATCCGTAAAGAGTGCCGGGTTCCACGTTGTGGAGTTTGTCGACGGTTCGGCCACGAAGATGGCCAGTGTGCACTCACTTACGCGAGCATTGCTGGACCCGGGACAAGTGAGGACTCATCTGAGCTTCTAATTGACTAGGCGGATGCAGAGGAAGCAGCAGGTCCTGCAGGGTTGAAAGTGAAACAGGATGCGCCTTCCTTGACGATTCCAACGAAGCAGAAAGTTACGGCAGCCAGCGATGATAAGGCTAGTGAGAAAGTCGTGGATGCTCCCTCCGAAGACGATAATGATTCACAGAAAGAAATGACGAAATTTGCGTCGGAACACCTGAAGGCGGGGAGTCTCCGAGGACTGGCGCCATGGACGTCAGGCAGGAAACGGCGGCCTCAATGGCTGGGAAACGCCCACATGAAGAGAGCGTCGGTAAAAGCAGCAGTCTGGCGATGGCAGCGATGAGCCGCCGCCGAAAACACCTGGGATAAGACGTTCAACGTTAAAACCGCGGCCGAATTTATCGGCTGAAACACAGCAGGCGGGGAAACCGCCTGCGTAGTTGTGTGGTGCTCTGGAAGATCTGTGTGTCAGTTTTCAGCTGACTAACGTCAAGCGGCCTTAACATCCAAGCTGGGAATGTGCGCGAAATGGGTTGCAGTGGCTGGACATGCTTGCGAATGTATCATCGCGGTTCGCTTGGAGGATGTGTGCGCTCCGGATCTTCAAACGTGGAAGGCTACGTGAGTGCGAAGGTGGGCAAGTACGTCTACTGGTGACGCTTTTAACGCATGGAGCATAGCAAAAGACACAACTTCGCGTAGCTACTTTGGATGTCAGAGGGCTAGGAGCTAGAAGGCGACAATGCCAGCTTAATCGGCTACATTTGGATAACAATATAGATATAGTAGCTTTGCAAGAGTCAAAGATAAACTCAAGAGGATACGAACGCAGGGTGTCTTCTTTTCAAAAATACAATAATGTGTGTGTATGTCATTCTGTTGGTGCATCGGGTGGATGCTTGCTACTTATTCGTAATTCGTTAGGAATAAGCGCCGAGTCAGTGTTCGCCTGTCAAAGCGGTCGTCTTTTGGTAACTAATTTCACTTTCTCGAATTTATGTTGGCATGTTGTATGTTTGTATGCTCCTAATTTAGAAAGCGAGCGTCAACTGTTTTTTTTTTGAGGCTCTTGAGCCATGGTTGCAGAGCGACACGATTTTGCTTGTACTCGGTGACAACAACTGTGTGTGCACAGCTGTCGACAGAGGGAAACGCAGATCGCGAAGAGAGAAAAGCTCCAAACTCCTGAAGACATTAGTGCATCATTACGGTCTTGAGGATGTTGGCAGCGTGTTCTCCGCTGGAAACCAGCCAGAATTCACGCACTTTCAGCGGGATAGTCACGCTAGACTCGACAGGATATACGTAGCAGTCGATCATGTGCCCCTCTGCTCTGCGTACACTGTGAAACCTGTGTCTTTCAGTGACCACTGCCTAGTGAGTGCGACTTTTCGGATGAAAAAAAAAATCCAGCTTCAACTGGCATCTATGGAAACTGAACGAAAAAATTCTTGCCGATGAGGAGTTTCTTTCGGAAGTTACAACCGAGATTAAAAAGCGGCTTTCTGCGTACCCAACCAGTTTTGCAGCTGAATGGGATGGCTTCAAAAAATGGGTGAAGATAAAAGAAATAGAAAAAAGTACTGTGATTCGTTACAAAGGGAAAGAAAAAGAAAGAGAACTGAATGCACAACTTGAGAGTTTACGGAGCATGGAAAGTATTGAGCCGGGAAACTTTGCTACAGAAATACAGGACTTGAAAAGTCAGCTCGGAAGAATAGATACCGTCAGGTACACAGCGGCTGTGATACGGTCAAGGTCTGAAAAATTGTGGGCCGTCGAAGCGCCGACAAAGAGAGCGCTATCAGACGAAAAAAGATACGCTTTCCAGAAAGAAATTCGAAGCCTCAGATATGAACGCCGCATCGCGGGAGATGCCAATGAAATTCAACGCGCTGTAGAAGACCACTTCAAACAGCTGCTTAGCATTAAGCTTGAGACTGTAGACGGCTTTCAGCGGGGTTTTTTAAATCTGGTTAAAAGACCAGATGACGAAACTAAAGAGCGTCTAGAATTGCCTATTTCTTTGCAAAAGATAGAAAACACAATTGAGGACCTACCATCTGGGAAAGCTCCTGGGCCGGACGGATTAAATGCTGCTTTCTTTCAAACGTTCAGACAACATGTGGCCCAGTTTTTGCTCCACGTGGTTACGGAAGCCTATGAATGAAAAAAGTTTCGTTGGCCTTTTTTACCTCCCACATAGTTTTAATCCCCAAGACTGATGACCCAGAGAAACGAATGTTGGTTGGGTCATATCGACCGATTGATCTCCCCAACGTGGACTATAAAGTGTACATGAAGATTTTAGCAAAAAGAATGCAGACCGTAGTCACCAAAATGGTTGGGCCTCATCAGACATGTGGCATCACAGGTCGCAGCATCGCCACAAATACGCATCTTGCAAGAACCATATTAGAATGTGTTGACGTGGTTGATGGTCAGATAGCTATGATGCAGTTAGAGTTGGCGAAGGCCTTTGACCGGGTTTCCCATGAAATTCTTTTTGCTTTGCTCGGTCACTGTAACCTTGGTAGTGTGATAGAGGAGGGAGTTAAAATGGCTTACACAAACTGCAAGAACAGAATTATAGTTAATGGAGATCTCACTGATAGCATGCAGTACGTTCATCGGTTAGGCATGGCTGCCCGATTTTCACCCCTGATTTTTGCAATTTATTTAGAACCACTTTGCTTATCGATCATAAACAACGACCACATTACGGGTTATAAGCTGCAGTCAGCACATATTAAAATGCTGGCGTATGCTGATGATATAGCAGTGTTTTGCTCAAATAGGGAGAGTATCTGGGAAGTGACGAGTGTCGTGGAAAGATTCTGTGATCAAACAGGATGTAAGATAAATTGGGAAAAGAGCTCTGGGTTTTGGCACGGTGAGTGGGACGCTGCAGCAGAATTATTCTGTAGGCTGCGACGGTCCACCTTGCCAACACGGTACATAGGCGTGCCGTTAAATTGCTATCGGGATCCCAGTCTGAACTGGATAGAAGAAACTTCCAGAGCAAAAGAGAAAGCCGATGCGTGGCAAGGAAGACAACTATCAATGTTTTCTCGTGCTTCTATTGGCAATGTTTTTCTGATTTCAAAGCTGTGGTACCTTATGAATGTATTGTGTGCATCGCGGAGAGCTATTCAAGAAATACACCACGTTTTTGCTGTTTTTATTTGGGCATCGACGTGGGAGAAAACCAGCGGAACGAATTTCTTTCGTACTGTCAAAAGCGGAGGGCTTGGACTGGCACACTTGTTTTGCGTCAAGTTGTTTCGCGATTTATATTCCTCCGTGATCAAAGTGATGCTTTTCTGAGAACGGTTATGCAAGTGTGCTTGCACAGGCTGCTGCCTGGAAGACTAGTGGCATGCGAAAACATGAAAGGTGCTGTGACTGGCTGCTTGCGCCAGGTTGTTCTGTCGTGCAAGATGTTGGATATACGTTTCTCCCCAGAGTACCTATGCAATGTCTCGAAGAAAAAAATTGAGCAAAGACCTAGTTAATGTGACGCTGCCGGAACCTTTGTACCGGTCACTTCACCGTCGAGGTCCTGGGCAAGATGTTTAAAGCGAGTTAATAGGATACCCGTTAGGTGAGGAGTTAAAACATTCTTTTTCAAACTCGATATCAATACGCTCCATGTTAAAACATGGCTGAATGATAAAGGGATCTTCGTGCCATGGACGACAAATTGTTTGTTGTGTAAAAAACCTGAAACGATCGAGGATGTTTTCTTAGAGTGCTGGGACCCTATCTTTCTTTGGGATGTCCTCCGAAGAACGATTAAAAAAAGATCTTCCTTTACACCCTTATGGAATCCGATTCCTCTCAGTCGAAAATGAGGAAGTTTCCTATGATTTGATTATGCTTCTCGGCCTCCACGGTCCGTGGAAAGCGCGAATGCAGGTGCGACACGCAGATGTCAACTTTCGCTCTGCACGTGAAAACTTCATTGAGAGTGCGGTTTATCTACGCGAAGCTTTCAGGGTGCAGCCTGACCCACCAGAGTGGGTTTCTGTGTTTGATGATTTGGTTATTTTGAAAAGATTTTAATTCCTCTGCACCTACTCAAGTGTAGCCGAGGTGCTTTTATTATTTGTTACTTGTGTTTCTCAAGGCAATAGAAAAAGGCTCATGGTGTAATGATTAGCATTCTGGACTATGAGTCCAGCGATCCGAGTTCAAATCTCGGTGAGACCTGCGCTTTGTTTTTTCTTTTTCCCACTTAAACTGCCTTGGACGTTTCTTGTGCATCCGCTTGCACCACTTCTCCTCTTTCCGGCTGGGTCTAGTGGCTAGGATATCTGGCTCTCTCCCAGGAGGCCCGGGTTCGATTCCAGTCGTCGGAAGGTGCGGTCTCATGGTGTAATGGTTAGCGCTGTGAAGTCTCAATCCAGCTATCCGAGTTCAAATCTCGGCGAGACCTGCTCTTTTTTTTCCTTTTTTTCTCTTTTTCCCACTCAAACTTAACAGAGTATACAGAGGGGCCAATTGGTCAGACATATTATAAACAAAAACATACCATATGGACGGGACGAAAAAGGGCGAAGACAGGACGGTTGCTGCACTTACGACTGAAATGCGACAGTAAACCACACCCCATCCCAGAGCAACAACACGCATGCGCATAACATAAAACATGTTAAAAACAAACTCATAATCTTAAAACGTGTGGAAAATGATAAAAAGGGAGAAAAGAGAAAGAGCGATAGATAATATAAGGTGCTAAGAAAGCTCAAGTGCGTTTTAACAACTTCAATTCCTTCTCAATCAGAAACACAGATGGGGTACTAATGCACGTGGCTTCACTACATATCGAAATTTCCTGGGCTTCCAAGATTTCCCTAGCCAATTATGTTTTACCACGCCCTACAATCTTAGTATGATTAATCAGAGGAAAACAACCATTGGACTTCTTGCAATACACTGGTACGTGTTCCCAGTTTGTTGGCGAAGTGAAGAGACATGTTCACCCAGCCTCACGTTTAGACACCTGCCCGTCTGCCCCACGTACACAGACCCAAATCGGAGAGGGAACTGATAAACAATATCTGTTGTGCATGAGACGTACGGTTTTCTATGTTTTGTGCCACAGCGTGGTTCTCTTTCCCTCTCTCGATCTGCTAAAGCACATAGCATTGCCAGATTGAGGGGCGTAGAAAACACGACGTCAACCCCAAATTTCGCTGGCACTCTCTTCAAGTTGTGGGAGAGCTTGTGTACATATGGCATAACCTCAAACTTCCGATTCTTTTGGTCACCTGATGTGATATGTCGTGACAGGAGCTCTTGTTTTTATTTTAGCAGTTTCTTTCTGAGAGCATCTGCAACTGCCACAAGAACATCGGAAGGGAAGCCTGCTTCCTTAAGTCTCTCGACCAGAATGTCAAAACTTTTTCCCACTCTGTGAGGGCATGACTTTAGAAGTGCTGACATAAAACATGTAGTTGCTATGCCTCGCTTTATGAGCTTCGAATGGGAAGAGTCGTAAGGCAGAAACGCTTTTTTGGATCGAGGTTCGTAAGCCCAGCAAATTTTCCCACCAGTATCAAAATACAGGTGAATATCTAAAAACTGAATGAACCCACTCAAACTGCCTTGGACGTTTCTTGTGCATCCGCTTGCACCGCTTCTCTTCATTCCGGCGTGGTCTAGTGACTTGGATACCTGGCTCTCACCCAGGAGGCCCGGGTTCGATTTCCGGCGTCGGAAGGTGCGGTCTCATGGCGTAATGGATTCCACTTCCGGCCACCGAGCGTGACGGACGTGTAATGACTGGCTCCGTCAGAGCGGCTACAGCGGCGATGTCTGGCCGCGGAAACAGGGATTTCGCATCGAGCAACGATTACCAGGTCGTACTTCCTAGTCTGCCAACAGGGCGTTTTGTTTTGAATACTGTTTTTCTGCACGGGGGCATCAGTGCGCGCCCTTACAGAGTGGAAAATTTTCGAGATGCGCTCGTTCCGCTGTCGCTCCTGCCGGAAGTTATCGCCCTAGGCGCTTATCGCATGAGCGATGTGTGGGCGGTAACCTTTAAGGACGCTGAGGCTGTGAAGAAGGTTGTAAACGTCGGCGAGCTCAAAGTGAAGGGTGCCCGATGCCTGGTGATCGACCCCGCCAACCATGATGTTCGAATGAAACTGCACTGGCTGCTACACAGCTTACCGGAAGAAGACGTGCGGCTTGCCTTCGCGCCGTTTGGGAAGACGCGCACAAGGCGTGTCTGACAAGGGCTACTAGGCTGGTGACCCTTAATTTAAACGCCGGCGTGAAGGTGGACGACCTGCCAGACCAGGTGAGCGTAGCCGGAGAGCTGCCGCTTGTGGTCGTGTCAGGCAGGCCTGCGCTGCCGCGGCACAGGGCATATTCGGCGAGATTGTCGGATTCCACGGTGCGCAGCTTGCCGTCGCTTCGGCCATGAGGAGCGCCAGTGCGCTCGGACGTACGCCAGCGTCGCAGGGCCCGTGAACAGTGAGGACACGTCTTCACTTCTCATGGATGAGGCAGATCCAGACGATGCATCGAAAGAAGCGAATGTTCCAGTAGCGCATCCGTCTACGTCTACTGTTCCTCAAGCCGAACAGTTAGTGGCACTTCCCAGTAATGGAGCAACGCTTGGACAGCCGGCGGGACCTGCAGCACAAGCGGACGTTGCGCCAAAAGATGAGGATGCAGCGCGAAACGAATCTACACTGAGTGTCACCCATCCTGATGCTGAGCCCATGGACGTTCCCCCGACTGCGACCAGCCTTATGGCCGGAAAGCGTTCACATGAGGACGGCGCAGGCATTGAGACACAGCAGAACCTCAAAGATGGAGACGAGCCTCCTCCTAAAAGCCAGGTATGAGGCGAGCGAGCTTTAAACCGCGGCCGAACATTCCGGTCGACTCACGGCAGGCGGGGAAACCGCCTCCGTAGCATTGTCCTGTTAAGCCCGCTTTAGGGTTTGTGGGGTCGCGGTGCTTGGTGTGAGGGCAGACACTATAGGATATTGTCCCTTTTCTTTCCAAATGGCGATTCATTTTTCAGAAGCACTGCGTGTAGCGACTTTAAACGTGCGAGGCCTCGGAGCAAGAAGGCGACAGAGTCAGCTTAGTCGCCTTTTCTTAAAAAATGAGCTACACGTAATAGCCATTCCAGAAACGAAAATTGAGAGCCAAGAAGCGACAGATCGTATGGTGTCCGCTTTCCGTATGCATTTTGATGTTTGCGTGTGCCACAGTGTAGGCGCCTTAGGCGGCTGTGCCCTTTTCATACGAAATAATGTCGGAATAACGGTGCAGTCACTTTTTTCTTGTAAAAGCGGCCGCCTCCTGGTTGTTGACTTTCTGCATCTTGGCCTAAACTTCCGAGCTATCTGTGCATATGCTCCGAATCTAGAGTCAGAGAGAAAAGAGTTTTTCGAACGTTTCCAGATGTACTTAGATTGTGAAAAAGTGCTAGTGTTGTTAGGTGATCTCAACTGTGTGCGTAATGCGGTAGATCGTGTAAAATGTTTGCCAGTGCGAGACAAAAGTGCGGAAATCTTGAACGCACTAGTTCACGATTACAACATGGAAGATATTGGTAGTGTTTTCACAAGTGGCGCTCGTCCTCAATACACCCATTTCCAATGCAGTAGCCATGCACGATTAGATAGGTTGTATGTGTCAATTGAACTTGAGCCCCTATGTATAACGTACGAGGTTAAGCCAGTGTCTTTAAGTGATCACTGCCTCATGATTTTCGCCTTTGTTAAAAATAAAACAAAAAACACTTTAACTGGGACCTTTGGAAATTTAATGCAAAATTGTTGAAGGATGAGGGCTTTGTTAAATATATAGAAGAGCAGCTAAAGTAGGTACTCTTGACGCAGTCGATAAACGTTGAGGTTGAATGAGAGGAATTTAAACATGTAGTTAAAATGAAAGCCGTCGAAAGAAGCAGTGCACTGCGGCCACAAGAAAAACGAAGCGAAACGCAGCTTCGAGAGCAACTTGAAATACTTACTGGTATAGAATGCATCCAACCTGGTACGTGCCGTGAAAAATTGATCGACATCAAAACTGACTTAGAAAGACTGGATGCAGACAGGTACAGTGCGGCAGTTATTCGTTCTCGGTCAGAGAAGCTGTGGGCCTAAGAAACACCAACAAAGCGAGCATTATCGGACGAGAAACGGTACGCGCGTCACAAGGAAATACGAGAAACTGGAACGACATTTTGGCTTACAGCACAGCTATCAAACGCGTCATTGTCGATCATTTCAAAGAACTTCTTGGCTATTCTGGCAAAGTTGTAGGTAGATTCCAAGCGCAATTTCTGCCGTTAATGCCAAAGCTCTATGACGAAGTTAAAACGCGCCAGTAACAACCGATTTTCGTGAAAAATCCCAAACCCCCTGGATATTTCCGTAAGAGTTCTCCCTATCTTCTAAGCTTCCGTCACTGCTCTTGAATGCGAAACATTGTGTTCCCAGACGCCGAAGCACTTGCTCAAAATATAAGTCAGTGCCGCGGCCAGTCAGTCATGTGCGGCCCGGTGTCCACCGACGCTGCCGCTACCAGGCGTCCGCCACTATTCCAAAGAAATTTCTCGGGTACACAAAAAAGCATGAAATCGCCTTCAAGCGGGAAGCGAAAAGGGAACACCCAGCAGCGAAGGACCTCTATAACCTGAGCTGATGGCGCCACTTCCCGCTGCCCCGACCGAAAATTGTGACATTTTAACGACCTCAATTATCAAAGAGCGAGCTCTCCCAAAAACATGGGAGACGAAGGATTAGCGGCGCCCCTCCGGAGGCCATCGCCTTGCCAGACGCCCTGACATGAAGACCGATCTGCCAATTCTCTGTTTACAGTTTTACTGGAATTTTTCTGTAACACGAATAAATAACGAACGAATATTACAAAGCACCCTATCGCCAGAGAATAGCACATCAGCGAAAGAGACGCCGGCGCGCAGCGTGGTGGAAGCCACACAAGCCTCTCTTCTTTACAAGAGTCATTTAGTTTCGCAGCCCTGATAACCGTTTGAAAAAAGATAAGTCTGTGTGCTCCAGTCTTCGTGCTGTCCTTGCTGCCTGCACACAGTGCTGACTTCCTGCTCACACGAGTACAGTCAGTGGTTTGAAGTTATCCCGCATTAAGATCTTTTCGACTGATTTGGTAATGCGAGTGCAAATAAGTGTGAATCCTAGATATATGTGTAAACACTGCACGAAATAGACGTTGTGAAACTTAATTTTTGTTAAGTACATTCTTTGATTGTGCAAATTTGAATACGTTCAGGTAAGTGCACAAAAATTTGTCCCACATCCTCTGGACCATTCTGTGGGCCATCTCTTCATGCACCTTTTTTCGTCTATATAAGTTTGTGTACCTAAGGCTTCTTATTTGTCATTGCACTGAAGACACCAGGAAACTCTGTATCTGAAGGCAGTAGAACCGGATTCGTACGCCAGCGTATTCCCAGCCTTCTGGAACGTGGCGGGTGGAAGCTATTCAGAGGAACGATAGCATGCTCTAGCCGATAGGCCAGTCGGCGAATCTGGCAAGCAGAGATGGAGGAGGTATTCGCTTCTGCCATGGCTGCCTTTGAAATAAGAAGCCTCGAACCTATTTTTGCACGCACAAATACGTACAAGTTTTCTTCCTTTCCAAGAACAGTTTCTGAATGGAATTCCCTACCACAGACCTCTCTGTTGCTTGCTAATCATTCTTGATATTTTCACTGCTGTATTGTAACTGCATTTTAATGTGTGTCTGCATTGTATATTTTGTGGCATATATATTGTTCGGTACTTGCTTTTCTTTCCCCTGTATGTATTTCCATCTCCTGCTTGGACGTACAGCATGTCCACAGTATTCAATAAATAAATAAATAAATAAATAAATAAATAAATAAATAAATAAATAAATAATGGGACATGCAGACATTTAATTCAGTTTTATATTCATAGTAAAAATGGAACGTTTACGCTCTTGTTCGCATATTGATGTTTGTTCGGGAGGCAAAGAAATATTTGCTGCTGAGAAAATAGGATTTAAGGATGGAACCTTTTTTTCCGCGGCTTGGCTCGACTGAAATTCGTGAGGTCAGTTATGAACACGGGTCCGTGATCAGCACTGGAGGTGAGTGGCAGTGTGGCCTCACCTCAGAGATATCCGCAGCTTCAGGCATTTACTTGTCAGTACTTTCTTTTGCTTGTTGTGGCCGCGATGCCTGTATATCATTTTTTTTGGTTTTGATGACTTATGAAAGATTCGTTTTCATTGAGTGTGCCTTCTTAGTCATTAGAACGAAGCAATCAATCGATGTAGGTGAACTTCATTCTCTCCCCCCTGTTTATAATGCGGACATGCACATGTCACCTTTCCACCTTACCTTCAGGGCATTCTAATTTTTCTCGAAGTGTTTTTGAGAAGTGTGGCCACGGGATTCGGCTGCTCATCACGAGGTCTGGGGATCGATTCCTCGACGGGGCGGCCGCATTTCCAGGGAAGCGAAATACAAAAATCGCCGTCCCATGTACTTTGTGATGTCAGGGCACGTTTAAAGGCCGCCGCGGTGGCTCAGTGGTCATGGCATTCGGCTGCTGGCCTGAAAGACGCGGGCTCGATCCCGGTCGCGGCGGTCGAATTTCGATGGAGGTGAAATTCAAGAGGCCCGTGTACGGTGCGTTGTCAGTGCGCTATAAAAAACCTCAGGTGGTCGAAATTTGCGAAGCCCTTCACTACGGTGACTCTCATAGCCTGAGCCGCTTTGGAACGTTAAAACCGTATTAAAGAAAAGCAAAACAAGCACGTTAAAAACCCCTGAAATAACCTGGAGCTTTCCACTATGGTGTCTCTTCGTGTCTATTTTTCTTGCTTTGACTCGATTCCTCAATCACAGTCTTGATTCTTCGTCTCTATTTTTCTTGCTTTGACTCGATTCCTCAATCACAGACTGCTTGGGATCGAGAACAATTAACGACCTGAAGTTGTTGAGGTCTGCCGCAGACTACAAAACAGCAGTTGATCATTCTCGCACCGTTATAACATCGGCGACGACAACACGAGCGCGTGCCTTCAGTGCACCGTGTGCTGTGCAAGCTTCGTGAAATCCTCAAAAGCATGTGCCGAGCTATCGCAATCTAACGTCTTCAGTAGCCACCGCATCGGAGGGAAATATTGCCCTTGCGTTGCTCATCAAACGACACGCCATACTCTCGGATTATCGCGTGTTTGTTTACAGCGTAGTACGTATGACTGGAATGACCGCAGAAGATGGACCCTGCATGCATGGTGACTCACTCTGCTGTGGTCGTTGCGCTTTCTCTGTTTTTCAACTGCGTCCTTTGGGCTGTATGCGGAAAAGATTCGGGATACGTTCCGTTCAACGTGAGTCTGTCGCCCGCGCCCGCCGGCATGGAATGCACGTGTAATCTCGACAAAAGCGATTAGCTGATTCGAGCGTTCATCTAGAACAAGTGGTTGTACAGTACTAGCTGCGTATCGTATCTTTAATGCTACAGCTTTACCGCGCAGGACTGTCACGTACCGCGTGGGCTTACGTGTTGATCCGCGCTGGGGAATTTGTCTTTACTTAATCGAACGCGAGCTGATGCGTGCGTAAGGTACTTCTCAGATATTTGAAGCATTTGTGGCAGAAGCCCCGAGCATCAAGCTGTATGGCAGTCGGTGTCGACCGGCTCGGCATTCGCCTCAAGAGCCGTGCGCTACAGCTCTGTGGCCACATATGAGCCCGCACAGATGTCTCGAGCAGTGCGTTCGTGAGGGCTTTTAATAAAGGAGAGGTTTCAATCAATCAAGTTTTTCTCAAAGAACATCCGCCTTTCCAGTGCGCAGAAAGCAATGAAGACCTGGGTCTCGTAACGCGCTCAATCACTCCTTGCCAAGCGCGTTCAACACATGCATGTATGCTCGCGTCTGAGCGCGTACTCGGAGCTGGAATCTGCGGCCACTTTCGTGAAAGGCCTCGAACGCCATCGCAATATCAGCTAAGCCGGGGAACGAAATTAATGAATCAGGTATGTAGCGAGCATTTGTGCTTGCCAGGTCGTGAGAAGGTCGAACTGTAGACACGTATGCAAAACTTACAAATACCCAACGATAACTACCGGAAAATGCGTTATTGTAGGCGACACAGACGATATGCACCGTGGTCTATTCGAAACAAGCGCCTGCATCTAGCTAGTGTTCCAACAAATTATCGCATGAAGAACCGCGTTCCTTCTAGTCCACATTAAAATAGCGCGCGCTTCCCGCTACCATACCACCTCTGCGTCGTCTGTTAGTTACCCGAGCGCTGCCAGGCTGCCCAGCCAGAGAAAAACGAACGCGTTCTGGGCAGCCATTGGAAGTGCGCGGAGGATCCCGAGAAAATAGAGCACCAGGCACCGCACTTTGGAAACCCGCGGTCATCCAGAGGCGGATGATCGAAAAATTGGTTTTTAGAATTGGTTTTGAGGGAAGGAAATTCCGCAGTAACTCCGCAGTAATTTCGACCACCTGGGGATCTTTAACGTGCACTGACATCGCACAACACACGGGCGCCTTTTGTGTTTTGCCTCCATAAAAACGCAGCCGCTTCGCACCCGACCGCGGCGGCTGCGTTTTCCTGCAGTCACATTATACTGGCCAATATGAACGAAATCCAACATATGTAGGGTGTAATGAACTTTGTTATCAATACAGGAATGGTTTGCCAGGGCTTGCTAGATTGGTCTTTATACTAACGTTGGAGATTTAGGCTAGCAAAACGGTTTGAAGAATATTTGACCTGTATCAGCTAATAATACACATGCAAGTTTTCAGATTTTTCTCGATAGCCGTACTCAATGATTGTCTGAAAGAGATAAAACCGGCTATGAGAATGTGGCCATAGGGCCACATTCTCTTTGTGAAAAGAACATTTAGTGGAACGTTACTTCCCTGTATATTTTCCGGTCAATAGAAAGTTGCTATAAGATACTTGTGCAGTCCGACACATCGAGAGAAATGAGTGAGAAACTGCATGGGGTTCAAGGTGATTGAAACTTGTTCGCATAACCGTGACATCTCACTTGAGTGCCCAGTGAAATCTGTTGCAGCTTGTTAACAATTTCCCTATATCGAAAAAACATCCAGCGTTTTTCGCAGCAAATTCATTGGGAATCAAGTCAGGGTATAGAAACGTGTTTTCAAAACTGGAGATATTCTATTTTAATAAATTTTTCTTATTGCTTTCTATGCACTGTTGTGAGAAAAATATACTAGAAACCAAAAAAACACGTTTGGTGATGCGGATAAAAGCCTAAAATTATCATATACTATAGCCGAACACTTCAAAGCTATTAAAGCAACCTTGAACACGAAATACAGATTAGCAATCACATTCTGTTAGCTTAGCATATTCTATTAGCATTTGTTGATAGGAAGTTGGTACAATTTTCTTAGTGTTTTCTATGTACTGTTTTCAGTAGAAATATGCTAGAAACCGAAAATTTTTATCATGCGAACAAATCTCTAATGGTGTCTTCGGCTGAGCCGCACTGCCTCCGTGCTGGTGCTCAGGAAGTGACGTCAAACAATACACGAGTTGCTCTTCATCACGGAGCCAGCCGAACGTGCGGCGGCGTGCAGCGTGTTTCTTTCACCTCGAGCGCCATCTGCGAAGCTCGCGCGGAATATGGGTTCATCAGACGACAGTTCAGCGAAAGTCATCGCCTGTGAGAAGTGTTGCTGGTGCCGCTGCACAATGAATTCAGTTCAGCTATATGTCGACGGGAAATGTTTTAAATGTGTGCTTACAAACGAAGAACTGCAAACTCTTCAGGCAGGTAAGAAAAAAAAAATTATTTCAAGGATACGGGATGGGGAATGAAATGAACTTGGACTGCAAGGAGCCAGCCCGGCTTTTCATGGGTTGCTAATATTTGTGCGTGTTTTTCTGTCATTGAATATTAGATCCATATAAAGTGCAAGAGGTCATAGCAACACTTCAAGAGGGCCAAGAGACATCTAGAGGGGATGACTTGGCAGGTAAGACGTCTGTTTAAAGCTGGCGCATATTTTATTTCATTAAATTGAAGCGTGCAAAAATGGGACATCGAGTTACAGGAGTCGTGAAAGTGTTTAAAACTGACTGAAAGTCACAACAACATCAATAAACGAATTTCAGAGAACGGGGAAAAAATATTTTACTTGCAGGTATGGCAAATCGACTCGTAACCTAATTTCGCCTTCTCCCAGAGTTTGCAGTATGCCCGTAAAGCAGACTACTGATACTAATCGTGGAGAGCGCGACGTAACAGGGACACGCCGTGAAGGCCGGTGTACGTCTCGAATATTGCTGTTTCACGCATGTTCTTCTGTCCTCTTTCAGTGTTAGCAGCCACGCAATCGATGTTAATTAAAATATCTGATCTTCAATGAAGACATCCTTTTCTGAAATGACCTGAAACGGGCGTAACCTAAGGCTTATGTCGAGGCCGGATTCATATCTGGCAATGCATGGAGGGGACGATTAGGGAATATTATAATCTGTTCAATTGCATGTCATCAAATTTTTCGGTCCAAAGAAAAAAACGGTGAAGGATGCGGTTTTCCCATGCATGACAAGTCTCCGACCCGTTGTCCGCCCCTGGATTGCAGGACGCATGCATTATAAATGAGGTTCAGCAATTAAATTAAACATAAAATAAAATTTTTGCAATTGTGTTTTGTAAATTCATTCTTTATTCATTGTTTTGGCAGCGTTCATCTCACGTGCTGTGTTATTTAAGCAGCCAATTAAATGACACACACACACAGAGCTCGTTTTGGGTTCAGTTTATTAAAAACGTCATTGAAATGAAAATAACCACGGCGAACATGCAAAGAACAAAAATTAAACTAACCTTATATGTAAAGAAAAAAATGAGTGAGACCTATTGCAACGCATATGCGTATTTAAAAAGAACATGCTTTGTGCTATACAATGGAATACAGTATACAAATATAGTATACAGTATGTCATATCTGTTACAGATGGAGGGCCTTCCGGAAAAGAATTCGTCTCCGTGTGGGACGACAAAGAAACACGCCTACGTCTTGCAAAAGTTGCCCTTTACATGCCCGACGTGGGCCCCATGAAGAAATTCAAGGACAAAAAAAGCATGTGGGCTGCGATCGCGGCAGAAGTGGAAACAGTGAGAGGAAAAAAGAAGAACCGCGTTGCAGTGTGAAAATCGCTTTAAGACGGTGAAGAAGTACGCGAACGCGCGCGAGCACAACAGACAGAGCGGGGCAAGTCCTGTAGAAATTCCTTTTGCGCAGGAAATGGCCATGGTGGCTACGGTAGACTACAGTGTATGCCCCGAGATACTGCGAGGTGTTGGGCGCGTTGAGCGCATGACACCGGCACCGAGTACAAGCCAGGCCGGCACATCAGACAACGGGGCGGCCAGTGTAGCAACACCACGTACTGACGCTGACACTGCGGAGACTGCGCCTCCAGCCGCGAAGAAAACAAGGCTCACTTTTGGCGAGGTTTGGAATATACACAAGGACAAGGAGGATGCCAGGGAGAGAAGGCAAAAAGAAAAGATGGAGCTAATCAGAAGCCTCCTCTCAAAAGAGGTATGACTTTTCCAGTTGGTGTATTGAGCTCCGAGGTGTTTTTGCGTTCGGTTTTTCTCTTTGATAAATGAAATAAAAGCCTTCCATACATTGCATTTATGTCCTTGTCTTCAAGAAAAAGATTGTGCCAAAGCGCGCCTTTTCACTTCGCCAAGTTGTCTCAGCAGTCTCTCTGTCGTGGTCTCATCTGGTGGCGTGTTGTTGGTGGTGCTGTGGTCGTCTGCTAAGTGTACTTCTTCATGGTTCTCATCCCCGTTCATTATGCAAATATTGTGTAGCACACAGCAGGCGATAATGAATTTTGTGGCCCTCTCCATGCCGTGAAACTCGAGGTGCAGCAACTGCCGAAATCTGCATTTCAGAATTCCGAAAGTGTTCTCGATCCTTGCTCGCGTTTGGCTCAATTTGAAGTTCAATCTCCTTTCTAGTGAAGTCGTGTCCGTGGGCGCGGAACGGCGTCATTATATACTCGCGAAGAGGGTACGCTGCATCTCCGAGAACATGGAAGCGGCCCGCTTCACATGCTGCAGGCAACTTCTCACTCAAGAAAGAGTAACTGTATACGTTGGCGTCGTGGAACCGTCCTGTGGGACCACAAAACACGCCTGTAAACATTCTTCTCTCGTTGCAAACTCCTTGGAGGGCATAGGTAGGCATGTCATGCCTGTCGACAAAACTGGCCTTGATTCTGTTGTCTGGACACCGTGTAGGAATGTGGGTGCCGTCAATAGCTCCCAGCACGTCTGGAAATCCAGGGATCAAAAAAAAAGAAAACAACGGGACAGGCACCGCTATATCACAATGCGCTGACGATTATGAGGCGCGCGAGGATCGATCCTTCAGCTAAATAATCACGTGAAAGTACGCGTGGTTAAATCTATACAGCGCGGTCCCAATCTTCTTATAGAAAGACGGATGCGATAAACCATCCCTGCCACTTCATCGTGCTTGCAGTCGATTTACCATTCATTCGGTCTCGTAAGTGCGAAAGCATGACCTATAGTTGCAGCTAAAACATAACACCGTGTAGGAATGTGGGTGCCGTCAATAGCTCCCAGCACGTCTGGAAATCCAGGGATCAAAAAAAAAAGAAAACAACGGGACAGGCACCGCTATATCACAATGCGCTGACGATTATGAGGCGCGCGAGGATCGATCCTTCAGCTAAATAATCACGTGAAAGTACGCGTGGTTAAATCTATACAGCGCGGTCCCAATCTTCTTATAGAAAGACGGATGCGATAAACCATCCCTGCCACTTCATCGTGCTTGCAGTCGATTTACCATTCATTCGGTCTCGTAAGTGCGAAAGCATGACCTATAGTTGCAGCTAAAACATAACCACGAACACGAACTAATAAACAGTGAAAGATAGGATATAAACAATCATATTTTTAATTATCAGCAAGCATATACACGCCATTAAAAATTGGAAATGCACCTGCATTAGCGCAATAACTGTACCAGAAAAAAAAGCACATATTTTCTAAAGGTTCTGCAGGAAAGCAAACTTGCCGCTTTGAAGTCAGAGCTCGTCTGGAGCTTCTCTGCCTCTGTTCCAGGCATCCTTATGTACATTGGAGCAACGTACTCCAAAAAGCCCGCAACTCTGTCCACCACATTATGCAGTGTTCTCTCTGCCATTCCAAACAGCTGTGCTACAGATCTAAAGGTGGCTTTGTTACCAGCATACCTGCAAAAACGAGTCAAGCATTCGAGTGGCAGGGAACGCCTGTGAACATTCATATGAAAAGGAATGTGCAAACGCATATGTGTTTGCGCTTTGAACGATAATTCTTTACGTGGTCATTTACCACAGAAAGGACAAAACGTGTTCTTCGGCTGTCTTCTGAGGTGTTGCGCCATGCCAATAATTTTTTGGAAACCAGCTTGAGTCTTCAAACTGCGTCGTCAACAAATTGCAAGTCGTTCTGGTCAGGCGAAAATGCCTCCGGAACTGAAAATAGACACATGAAAGAGATTAAAATGAACAAAAAGACCAAACAGCGGGGCACAACAGATAGACGCAACGAACTGCCGTTATTAAACGTACCTCTTCATCGCTGTATTGCGGCTCCAAAGATATATGAGACAGATACTGCGCCATTTCCTTTCCCCAAAAAACCATTTATTATTATTATTATTACGCTGGTCACGAAGTTCTCCACTTTCGGCCGCTGGTACAGGCGACCATGCTCATGAATAGCGGCGACTAGCTCATCTTCACTTTCCGATGAACTACTGGACTCCAACAATGCAAGAAGAAAGCGAGCGCGACATTTATTGTCAATTTGCTCTTTCCGCGGCATTTGGAATGCGGTAGTGAAGCTGCAGGAGAGGTTCGCCGAGTCGTCTGCTGCCGGCTCTCCCGGCGCCTGCTACCGCGCGCTGCACGACGGGATGATTGCACCGCACTCCACCGTCAGTCTCCACAGTGGCGCGCATTCGTGTCGTGCTCGTCCCAGCCGAACGTACGGCACCGCACGAGTGCGCAGAAAACGGCACGAGTGCCGTCAGCCGAAGACACCATAAATTATGTACTGCAGCTTAACAGGACAAAGCAACTAAAGCAACCTTGGACACGAAACAAATATTAGCAGTCACAGTCTCTTAGCCGAGCGTAATCTATTAATATTTGTTGATAGGAAGTTGATACATTTTTCATACTGCTTTCTGTACACTGCTGTCAATAGACATATACTAGAAAAAAATTGCTTTTGAGGAAAGGTAATGACGCAGTAACTGGCTCATATATGTCGGTGGACACCCGAACCAGCCGTACGGTGGTAGTGGTGTTATTAAAAATAATAGTAAAAAGGAAGGAAAAGATTTTTGCTAGCCCCGGCATCTGCCATCGATACTGAAGCACCTGAGCTGGGGCAGCGGAAATAAAGGACAGCAGGCAGAATGGAGAAATGAAATGAAAGAGGTGAGGGGACAGGAATAGAGGACAGGGGGAGAAGTAATATGTACAAACTATTTACAAAATAAGTAATGTGTCCAGGTTGTGCGCGTGATTAGTTCAGTTTAGAGGAATTAAATCACACACGCGCACAGCACTGTGTAGGTTACAACTGGAGTGGGGCGTCCAGTTATTAATCGTTCAAGGTAGAACTCGCGGAGCGTTCGGTCACTGCGTGTAACTACCTGACGGAGAACAGACGGGACGTCAAGCCCGTGTGTTCGAGGAATGCACAGAGGCTCACCAAAGTTCGCTCACGAGTGCGCGCACTGCCCTGCGGCCACAATAGCGTCTTGATGGAGTCTGGTAGTATGCCCTGCGCCCTATAGGCCGCGAGCATATCGCGACGAGCATCGGCGAACGCGGAGCAGCGAAGGAGCAGATGTTCTAGTGTTTCCACTGCACCGCATCCGTCACACACATCACTCATCGCGATTCCGTGCCGCACCCGTCGTTCCCCGGGCCACACGCAGCCAATGCGCGCGCGGAGGATCATTGCACGTTGCGACCGTGTAAGTGCGCGACAGCCGGTGACACTGTCGATGCGCTCACCTCCCGCGATGCGTGGGTCGGGGTGCTGCTTTCGGAGATGGTCGTGAATGGCCGCACGCACGTCCTCCAGCGCAAGGGGCAGATCGCTGGCAGGTAGTTGGTGTGGAGCGGTCGCGAGGTCGTCAGCTTCTTCGTTGCCGGCGATGCCGCAGTGACCGGGCACCCACTGTGCACGCACGGCACAACCTCTCTGCGCGAGGCGCTCGATGCGCGAGCGAATTTCCCGCACTAGTGGGGTACCGCGGCCGTTAGATTGCAGGCGGCTGAGGGCGGCGCGGGAGTCGCACAGCAGAGCACTCCTGGGCGGCGGAGGGCCGAGGGTGAGCAGCAGGTCCAGCCCGAGCCGGATCCCCATCAACTCCGCCGTGGTGGAGGAGCCCAGGAAGGTTGCGTGTTGCTGGCTGTGCAGTCGCAGGGCGGGGATGGTGGCCGCCGCAGCAAGGGAGCAGCTGTCGCGGGCCACTGAGCCGTCGGTGTACACGAGGAGATGGTCCTGGAGCTCCTCGTGTATGACGGCTCTGGCCAGCTGCTGCACAGCGCAGAGGGGTGTGCTCCGCTTTCCCGCGATGCCGACGATCTCTCGCTGTACCTCCGATGCAGCAGGCCAGGGCGCGCAGGAGCCGTAGGGGGGTGAGCCTTGGGTCAATTGCTCATACTCGAGCAGCGCCGCGCCCATTCGTGAGCGCGGGTGCGAGCGCATACGCTGCAGCAGCGAGCCGCCGTCCGGTGCGCGGTGAAGCCGGTCGATGTGATTCAGTGCCCTGCGCGCTGCTTGGAGCTCAAGGGGCCACGCTCCTGCCTCGGCCAACGTTGCGGCGCATTGCGAGTTTTTGGGCAGGCCTAGGCACACGCGCAGGGACTTGCGGTGCTGAAGCTCGAGCTTCTTCCAGCACGGCTTGCGCACCGTGACGAGCGGCAGCGCATAGAGCACCGCCCCCAAAGCTGCGGCATTGTATAGACGCAGCGCGGCTTGCTGGGAGATGCCCTGGCCTCGAGCGGTGAGCTTGTGCACGGCGGCGGTGATCCTCTTCATCTGCAGACAGGCCTTGGTCGCCGCGGGGCGGAAGGAAAGGCGCCAGTCGATGTCCAGGCCAAGGTACCGCACCGATTTACGCCAAGGAATCGGAGTCCCGTCCAGTGACAATGGCGCAAGGTGCGCGCGCGAGCGCGAAACGCAGGCCATGGCCACCGATTTGTCCGCGCTCAGTGACAGACCAAGGCCGCGCAATCTGGCATCGATTGCGGTCAGGGCTCCCTGAAGGCACCCCCGCACGCGGAACGCCTCGCCCGGTGGTCCCCGGCACCACAGAGCTATGTCGTCTGCATATATGGACATGTACACGTGGTGTCGCCCGCTCGTGGGGAGGGAGGCCGGCACCACCGACATGGCCACATTAAACAGAAATGGTGATAGGACAGAGCCCTGCGGCACGCCCATGTCGCCCGGGCGAGGCTTGGAGAGCTTACCCCCTACTCGTACGCGCATGGTGCGCCCGCTCAGGAAGCCATGAACGTATCGCAAAAGGCGCCCGCTCACACCGGCCCCCTCAAGCACCGCGAGAATTGGTGCGCGGTGAACGTTGTCAAAAGCGCCCGAGACGTCCAGCAGCAGCAGCAGCGCAACCTGGCCTGCAGCCCTGGCATGCTCCAGCGCTGTAACAACGTCCGATATAGAATCAGCCGTGCACCGCATCCCACGGAAACCCGTCTGCCGCTCGTCAAACAAATCAGCCTCCGCAGCCCGCTCGTTCAGACGCTGCAACGCGATATGCTCCATGAGCTTACCTGCCGCCGATGTTAATGCCACTGGCCGGTATCCGCTCAGCTCCGTAGGTGGGCGCCCTGCCTTTCGGATGGGACAAACGACCGCGGTTCGCCAATCCTCCGGAAGCTCCCCGCGTTCCCACACCAGGTTGATCTGCTGCAGGAGGATCTGTCGTTGCTGCGCATCCAGGTTTCGCAGCATTTGGTATGTCACCCCGTCCGGTCCGGGCGCCGAGCGGCGGCGGCAGCGCTGCAGCGCATTGTTCAATTCCGCCGCGGTGAACGGCGCATCACATGGACCTTCCGAGGCGACGGGCGAGGGACTGGCGTCGCTTCTGGGGCTCTCAAGAGCAGCTATGTTAGCGGCGTTTGCGGGGCTGGGCGGCGCGAGCCGATCGGCAAACCGCTCTGCCAATTCTACAAAGCTGAGCCCGCTGAAGATTGCGAGGGCGGCCAGCGGTTGACGGTTTGCCTGTGGTTCGGTGATGCGCCGCAGGGTGTCAAACAGCCTCCGCGGGCTGACATATTCCTCCATCCTTTGGCATAGTGAAGCCCACTGCCGGCGGTATAGCTTGTTGGCGTGGCGGCGCGCTGCTGCGTCCAAGCGGTTGTAGACAGTCCAGTCGGCGGCTCTGTCAGTCCGTCGCGCTCGTCGCTCTGCGCGATCTCTCTTTTCGCGCAGATTGAGCAGCTTCATATCAGGTGTGGGCTGCCCTGCCCTTACCTCTGCTCGTTGGGTGGCTGCGAGAGCGCTTCGCACTAGACTTGAAAAGAAATCTGCGCCAGTGGCCGCCGCCTCGTCGACCGCCCGCCTGAACGCACTCCAGTTGGTAATGGAGTAGGAACGTTTGGGGCGCGCCTCCATCGCAGTGGGTTCAATTAGGATGGAGTAATGATCCGAGCCCCAGAGAGATGGTGATCGGCGCCATGTCGCCTCGATGCCTCTGGATGCGAAGGCAACGTCGATACAGGAGCCGGTTGTTCCGCGTCGTCGAAAGGTGGGCTCGCCGGTGTTCAAGGGGGTGAGTCCCAGCTGCGTTGCTGCGTCGTGCAGGTCGCCTCCCCGCGCGGAGTGGCGCGCACTGCCCCACGCACTATGGTGGGCGTTAAAATCACCACAGATGATTTGGCGCGGGGCACAGCACGAAGACACAGCACGAAAACACAGCGCGTTCCACGCGACAGCTGGAGGCACATAAACACTGGCCACCGACGTGTCAACACCACCGACGCGCACTGTCACCACCACGCACTCCTGGGCATCAGATGTCGCCGCCGCCGAGCCGACGAGGGTGTGCTGGACGTCCTGCCGCACGTATATCGCGCACCTTGATTTCCCGGGGCGATGAGATGTGACACAACAGGGCACTGCAGCACAGGTGGGTTCCTCGCACGTGGTGGCTGAGTGGTAGCCAATGTAGCCAGGTAGCCGCATCTGGGGCTCCCCGTCATGTGAACGTACGTACGTCTCCTGCAGCGCGATAACTTCCGGCGAATCCTGTGCGATGCGAACTCGCATTTCGGCGTACCGCGCCGCAAGTGAGCGCACGTTCCACTGCAGGATGGATGGTATGCGGGAGGGAGTCCGGCGGCTAGCCATCATGCTGGCTTATCTGTGCGGGAGCACCTGCTGCTTCTAAGCAAGCCCGGTGTCCATCGGTGCCCTCCGGGAAAAGTGCGCTGAGGGCGCGCAACGCCAGCTTTAGGCGCGCGATCTCCGCGTCCCGTGCGTCAGGGGGCTGGCCGTGAGAAGCGGCCGCAGGCTCGGGCCGCGCTGTACGGGACGCCGGGCAACCGGATCGCCGCTGCCGCTGCCGGCGCTGCCGTTGCTTCTGTGTCTGCTGCTGCTGCTGGGGTGTTCCCCTGACGACCTGCGCATAAGAAAGAGCGCGCGGCGTCTGCTGATGTTGCTGGGCTGGGGCCGCTGTCTCAGCCTGGACGACGGCTCGGACAACCCGCCTGGACATCGGGGCCATGGATGTGGCCATTAAAGTGGCCACGTGACGCTCTCGCTGCCAGTGCGGGCACGCTGGGTCAATGGCTGCGTGCCGCCCCCCGCAGTTAATGCAGCGGGGCTTGCTCGCACAGGTACCAGGCTCGTGTGGCCCGCCGCAGCGCGTGCATCGGGCAGGAGCACGACACACCTCAGTGGCATGCCCCAGGCTGGCGCACTTGGCACACTGGAGCGGCTGGGGACGGCAGGGGCGGACCGCGAGCCTGCGCTTGAATATGGTGATGAACGCCGGGGGTGTCGGCGCCGCAAAACGGAGAGCGAGTGTGCTGCCCAACAGAGACGCCGACACCATCGGTACCGTTGACTCCGCCGCCGCTAGCAGCTCCTCCGCTGTCCTGCGCCCGTCCACACCGAAGACCAGGCCGGAGCTTTGATTCCGAGGAGGAGCCTCCTTGGCGCAGACCGGCACGCCGCGGATGACGGCCGTGGCTAGCAGGGCCTGGAGAGCATCGCTGCTCCCCGCGTCCACTGCCACCACATTCCGCCGCATGTTTACCCGGACGGCGAGGACGCCCGGGCGGGATCCGATCTCCTCGGCCAACTCCCAGCCCTGTTCCCTGGTGAAGGCGGTGCCCCGGTTCGCCGGCCGAAACAGCACCGTCCCCACCAGGCTGGACGGGACCTCCACGGCAGCCGCGGCTCGCTCCAGGGCAGCTCTCCGACGCCGCTGCGCCTTGGTAGTGATAATGCGCCACGGGACCAGGCTGGCCCCAGCATCAGCGTCGCCGCTGCCTGCGGGGCATTGCTGCGGCGCGCCGCGGAGTTGGGCGCGCTCGGTGCCAACAGACGAAGCCCCAGCCGCAGCCTGGTCTCGTGCGGCGGGATTTGGTGAGGTCGCACCCGTTTTTCTTCCGGACGCCGTCGCCCCACCAGCAACAGCAGCAGCATCACCAGCAGGCTGGAGGTGGGCTCCATGGGGCTCCTGCTGGGAAGGCCCTGCTCCTTCGAGTGTGGAGGGAGAGGGAGCAGTGACGGTGGGGGGCCTTCGAGCTTCCCGCTTGGCCACCGCGATGTCCCTTTTGGTTTCCGAGTCCCTCTCCTCCTCGGACCCCGTTGAGCGTCGCCGTTTCCGTAGAGCAGACTCGTCCATTGGGGTGCACATGCTCTCCTCGGCTGCAGGTGTCCGCGGTGAGCCCGCAGCAGCAGCATCAGGGGGAGAGGGCATCACAGCCGGTTCCCCAGGAGCAGCAATGGCGGCACGAAGCGCAGGGGTGGCCAGAAATGGCGGGGAGGGAGCCGCCATGGAGTTCTGCGTCTGGTGAGCGAGCGCCATGGCGTCCCGCAAGGCTAGAACGCGTGGGTCCGCCGGCGACACGTCCAAGGTCCCGATGACGGACTCAAGGTTCTCCGAGGTGGTGATGAGCGCCGCCGTCAGGCACCTCACCGTGTCCCGTAGATCAGCGATCTCGGCCTGCATTCGCCGAATGGTGCTGGACGACCTTCCTCTGGACGGCGTTCGTCTCCGTGATCGTGAGCGAGAGCGGCCTGCCCTGCGTTGCTGATTGTCACCGCCAAACACAGGCCTTCGCTCGTTCACGGTGTCTGTGGCCTCCATGGGGAGACCCCGCAACGCCGCGAAGCCTTAGGCCCAGCGTCCGAAGGAGCAGAGAGCTAAAAAACACGTCCGCTCGCTTCGAACGCCCACCGAAGAATCGCCAACCAGCCGTACGGTAAGGGATAAAGGAGGGAGTGAAAGAAGTAAGGAAGAAAGTGGTGCCGTTGTGGAGGTCTCCGGAGCAATTTCGAACCCCTGGAGGTCACTGACGCCACACGGACGCCTTTTGCGTTTCAAAGCGACAGAGGAGCTTCGAGTATCGAAAAAGCTGTAAGAGCTTCGGTCCCATAATCTATAATGTGAGCAGGAACAGCTTTGAGCACAGCTGAAGCACCGGCGCAGTGCGTCTTCTGCATTTCCAATAGCATCTCCTTCAATGCAAACACGGTACGAAGATATGTGGCGAGGAAAAATGCGGTGATAATTTTATTTTCTATTTTCCCGTACTGCAATGACTTTGAGGAAACCGGGAAATAAATGCGGAGTTTTAAACTAAGTAGACGCGCGAAAGCATGTGTTTATTATTCGCCTCTCCTTACTGGCACCTGCATATGCACACAAACGCGGTTCTCGATTGCTCTTCATCTTGTTTCCCTTGTATTGAGCATGCCCCAGCACTGGAGTGATGTGCTGCGGGACAAGTAAAGAAATGTCAGTCCAGCTGCTCCCTTACGGGCACTTTGCTGAGGTTTTTCTCGCACGTAGGTCTGGGTGGCTTTACTTACAAGCATTGTATGTGACACAGTGTGTGACACGCCTTCTATAGCTCCAAATGGTGATACATTATGTACAGACAGGTAAATAAACTGAACAGCAAGTAAAGTTGAGTTACTTTCTCCTAGCTACTTAGAGACACAAAGGTGTGCAAGTTATATTGTGGTGTTTTTCAGGTACCACTTTTGAGAGAAAAAGCTGCCTGAAGTTTGGTATATACCAGTCAAGAAACATGAAATAATTTTCATATTTGGTGGTGTGCAAGATATCCTCAAATGACTGGAATGACTAAATATCTCTTTATAGCAGCCCTATTAGTCACAACATGTTAATGTCAGTTCCTGTGTATATCAGTCTTCAAATGTAGGGGTAGTGTTGAGCACAGCAGCGTGTCATGGCTTTTTCTTGTTCAAGGAAGCATTGCATTTATTTCTATTGTTGTGTCTGCTGCTTGTGCTGTTACTCAGCAACCTTATGAAACCCACTCTGAGAGCTACTTTTCAGTGCACATTTAGCCAATTTTTGCCTCTCCAAGTTTTGATTATGAAAGAATTCACTATAACTGTATACCCCGAATCTGTTTCTTACGCAGTTCTTTTGCCGCTGCATTCCGCCATGGAGGAACCTACCTATTGGTGCTGTTTGTGCACACATCTCATGGCTAGGACGCTACCTCTTCCTGCTTGTAACGTAGACAAGTAATGACAAGGGGGCTGGCTGATATTGCGGACAAGTGGCACGATGGCACACAAAATAACGGACCAACCAGGTCACTTCAGTATCCTTGTGCTATTATATGTTTTTTAAAATCACCTGAAAGCTTGATATCTACATCATTGTGGACTTTTAGCATATATTTACCAGGACTTTCATTCGCTAGTGTTTGTAGCCTTGAATGTCAGTCTTAAGACAGTGTAAGTACTGTTTCACTGTGAGAGATTTTTTAGCTATTTAGAGAGGTAAACAATCACCTCCTTAGAAATATGAGTCTAAATGTGCATATTGTAGTGCTGTCAAGTGTTGAAAAACCATGTAGCTTTGATGCTTGTCAGAGGTAAAAGTCCACGTCTAGTTACGTGAAGCTAATTACATGTCTGCAGTTCTAAACTGCTGCACTTCAGGTTCGCTACAGGGTGCTTCACATCTTTCATTCTGTCACGAGCTCATTTGGCTGCCTTGACTGTTCTGGATTGACTGCCATGTGAGTAAGCTAAAAGAGAATCTGCCTTGAATTCTTACTGCTTAAGCAACAGTGCTTCACTGTGTGTGTATGTGTGTGCATGAACAGAGTTTTTCGAAAGATTTGTTATGTGGCTAATGGAACGTTCATGTTGCAGAAAAAATTATTTCGCTTCTCTGTTGTTCAGGAAAGAGAGCAGTAATAGCATACACACCTGGTGTTTCAAAGAGAATGAAACAATTTTCAAAAATATGCTTTTTGGGTTCAAAATATGGCTCTTGCAGCATAGTATTACAAGTGTTGGCAGACACTGGAAAGTCAGTGAATTGTATTTATAAGCTGGTTTGCTAATTTCTGGTAATAAACTTTTAACTATCACAGTTAAATAACTGGTTGCAATTAGAATTTGTAGCCTGTCATTACTAGTAGCCATATCAGTGTTTAGAATTTACAAAACGCGATTACCCTCGCCACTGTGGCTCATCAAAATTTGACTGCATCATGTGAAAATACATGCACTTTTGAAAGCATGCATGCAAAGCAACTGCTCCAGTGCATTTTACTAGACGAAAATGCCAAATTTTGTCGAGCCACAGCACAAAGGGTAATCGTGTTTTCAAAATTCTAAAAACTGATATGGCTATTACTAATGATCGGCTGCAAATTTCTTATTTGCTAGTAGACGTCTAACTTTAATAGTTAAGAAGTTTGTTGTTGAGTGATCCCACGAGAGATACACTGTCTAAATATTTCAAATTTTTAATTTTTTTTAGTAATATATAGTATGCATACATTTTTCAGTAGCCCAGCAGTAAATTACGTTTTGTGGAAAATGCTAATATTTCCGGACAAAAAGTATAAAATAAAATAAACGACGTAGTGGCGAAGGCACCGTGATTTACAAGCACAGTTCAATTTCGCAAAGTTGCATGGACGTAAGCATCTGTATAAGAAAGCCATGATGTATGTTTCGTGCTAAATGTACAGGTGAGAAGGAATATGTTGGGCTTATTTCCGTCATTTTGAAGAAGTTGTCGCTAACTGGAAAAAATTTTGAAAACAACAAGTCTCAAGCGAGGCTATCTTCATGAATTTTTTCGCTGCAGATATTTATTTATTAGAGATACTATCAGTCCGGTCAGGACCAAGATAGGTTTGCAGATTGTATAAGCATCAAGGGGCTAGAGAAGTGTACAGACTTTCATTTTTATATAATGCAGGGAAGTACACGAAGTATTGCCTTAAATCTGACATTTTTTACTATAGTAGTGTTTTTACAAATAAAAAAATCCATCTTCAATTTTTTTGAAAACTCCTGAAAGAAGTCTCTAGAAGGAGTCAAAAAAGAATGCGAAAGAATGTGTTGCATTATTTTGCTTCTAACAATGATATCCAAGCATAAGTTTGTAGCTTTTTGAGCATCTGCAGGAGTGCCTAATTGAGGGCGCAGAAGCAGCAAACACGCCCCCCGCTGCTCTAAATTTCCCCCAAATCCCAAGAATGAAACATTTTCCATCAAGAGAGAGCATACGTAATTACTTTTTGTGGACAAACATCGGTCTGTGACGTAACCAGGATTCGGTAGTACCGATACCGTCGAGTGCAGGTAACAGAGTTAAGCGCTCCTGCCGATGCTCAAAAAGCTACATGTTTTAGCTTGGATGTAATTGTTGGAAACAAAATAATGGAACATGCTCTTTAAATTTCACCTCCTTTGGGAGATTGGCTTCAGCAGTTATAAGAAAAATTGGAGATGCTTTTGAAAGCACTATTTTATTCAAAATTGCCGGATTTAGGGCAATACTTCTTGCACTTCTCTGTATTATACAAAAATCAAAGTCAGTACACTTGTTTAGCACCTGATGCTTATTCACTGTGCAAATTTGAAGATCTGCTTTATATTTGCAGAGGAAAAACTTCTAGAAAATTGCCTCATTTGAAACTTGTCTCTTCAAAAATTTTTTGTAATAAGCGACAACTTCTTCACAATGCTGGAAATAAGCCAGACATACTCTGGTGGAAATAAGCCTGACAATATATTCATCATGGCTTTCATATTTTTTATTCCTGCATCAAGCAAATTCGCGCAATTGATCTCTATGTAAAAACGCTGCCTCTGCCTTGACGTCATTTACAGTTGTTTCTTCTGAAATATTTGCATTTTCATGAAACTAAATCCACTCTTGGCCTGCTGAATATTGTGTGCACAGTGCATAACATAATAAAGAATATTTAAAAATTCGAATAATTTGATCTCTCGTGGAATTAGTCTATTAATAATTAGTTAACCAGCTAACTACTCAACACGATGCGCCAGTTTTCTGGTTCCCGCCAACACTGGTAGTACTATGTTGAAAAAGCCTTATGCTTTCCTCAGAAAACCTTTTTTTTTCTTAGAATTGCTTAGTCTTCCCTGAAACTCCTCGTATGTAAGAAAACAATAACAGGATTTAATCCGACATCTCAGCTGGAGGACCAGCCTTTTTCAAGTGTACTACAGCATTCGAAGCACGCAGCTTTTGTTTCAAATGCTGTAGTACACTCGAAAACGGCCGCTTCTGCGAAAATGTGAATTAGATCCTGTTATGTTTACAATTTCTGCTGACATTTTCTTGCATTGATCAATCAGTTAAGAAGAAATCACATTTTTATATATATATATATATATATATATATATATATATATATATATATATATATATATATTATATGTGGTGGGATTTCATATTCGTAAGATGAAGCCATTTATACCTCTAAGGCCTACAGACAATAACATTTGTGGTGGACGGGGGCTTTGCATAAAGGATATAAAATCGCTAGAGGGTTCCTGTGTTTCAATCAATGTTAACAAGAGGAAACTGAGGGGCTAGGGCTCTTGGGCCGAAGGGAGTATTCTGTTCCCCTGTACTCCGTAAAATATTTTGATGTAGGATGCATATCTTGCACTGCTTATGTAAGTTTCTATGTACTTTCTATGTACTTGAGTCTTCTGAATAACGGTGGCCAATTGCCAGAAGAACCTTGATCGGGTGTTGGTAGACATCATCGGTAAGTGGTCGATAGAAAGTATGTAGAAACTCGATAATGAGATGATAGGAAGTATAACGACTTTCTATGTGCTTGAGTCTTTTTGGATACCGATGGCCATTTGCCGGAAGACGGTTGATAGGTGGTTACTACAAAGTATATAAACATATAAAATGCTTTCTATTATATCCCGATAGGCTGTATTAACATTTGTCTAAAGACGTTTTAAAGAATGATACTAAAAAATTTTTGTAAGGGCAGGCCATTGACGAATTGGACAAAGGGCCGCACCTGCACCATTCAATCGCAGTCATGGGTCGTATATGCGTTCCAGTGCTTTGGATCTATTTTGTCTTCTTTCAGGTCTAGTTCTGGGTGCAAGTTTTTTGTGGAAAGGGGGATCCTAATGCGGCTCCTATTTTCCTTGTTAATTCCCTCGCTTTCATCTACAATTGGTTGTTGGTTGTTTGGCAAAGGAAATGGCGCAGCATTTGCCTCACATCTCGGCGGACACCTGAACCGCGCCGTAAGGGAAGGGACAACGGACGGATTGAAAGAACAGAGAAAGAAAGAGGTGACGTAGTGGAGGGCTCCGGAATAATTTCGACCGTCAGGGGATCTTTAACGTGCACTGACATCGCTCAGCACACGGGCGCCTTAGCGTTTCGCCTCCATCGAAACGCAGCCGCCGCGGTTGGGCTCGAACCCAGGAATTCCGGATCAGTAGCCGAGCGCGCTAACCACTCAGCCACCACGAAGATATGTTTCCTTAAATTGTCCGGGCAAGGTGTCGCGCCGAACGGACAACGGTGTTCCATGGATTCCTTGGCAATGTTGCAACACGCCGTCGTGTCCTGCTCGTAAAGACGAAGCTTAAGGGTCCTTCAATTATTTTTTTACTCATGGAGTGTCCTGGAGCTTTTCCTTGCTGCATGCGCCAGTATGCTGCACTGCCGACTCTCACCTGGTACCTTTCCACCGCTCCCCAAACCCCGTGGATATTTCCGTAAGAGTTCTCCCTGTCTTCTAAGCTTCCGTCACTGCTCTTGAACGCGAAGCATTGTGTTCCCAGACGCCGAAGCACTTGCGCAAAATATAAGTCTGTGTCGCTGCCAGTCATTCATGTTCGGCCTGGTGTCCACCGACGCTGCCGCTATTAGGCGTCCGCCACTATTCCAAAGAAATTTCTCGGGAACACAAAAAACCATGAAATCGTCTTCAAGCGGGAAGCGAAAAGAGAACACCCAGCATCGAAGGACCTCTATAACCATAGCCGATGACACCACTTCCCGCTGCCCCGACCGAAAATAGTGACATCTTAACGACCTGAATTATCAAAGAGCGAGCTTTCCCAAAAACATGGGAGTCGAAGGATTAGCAACACCCCTCCGGAGGCCATCGCCTTGCCAGACGCCCAGACATGAAGACCGGTCTGCCAATTCTCTGTTTACAGTTTTACTGGAATTTTTCTGTAACCCGAATAAATAACGAACGAATATTACAAAGCGCCCTATCGCCAGAGAATACCACATGGGCGAAAGAGACGCCGGCGCGCAGCTTGGTGGAAGCCACACAAACCTCTCTTTTTTACAAGAGCCATTTAGTTTCGCAGCCCTGATAACCGTTTGAAAAAGGATAAGTCTATGTGCTCCAGTCTTCGTGCTGTCCTTGCTGCCTGCACACAGTGCTGATTTCCTGCTGACACGAGTACAGTCAGTGGTTTGAAGTTATCCCGCATTAGGACCTTTCCGACTGATTTGGTAATGCGAGTGCAATTAAGTGTGAATCCTAGATACATGTATAAACACTGCACTAAATGGACGTTGTGAAACTTATTTTTTGTTAAGTACGTTCTTTGATTGTGCAAATTTGAGTCCGTTCAGGTAAGCGCACAAAAATTTGTCCCACATCCTGTGGACCATTCTGTGGGTCATCTCTTCATGCACCTTTTTTCGTCTATATATGTTTGTGTACCTAAGGCTTCGTATTTGTCATTGCACTGAGGACACCAGGAAACACTGTATCTGAAGGCGGTAGAACCGGATTCGTACGCCAGCGTATTCCCAGCCTTCTGGAACGTGGCGGATGGGAGCTATTCAGAGGAACGCTAGCATGCTCTAGCCGAAAGGCCAGTCGGCAAATCTGGCAAGCAGAGATGGAGGAGGTATTCGCTTCTGCCATGGCTGCCTTTGAAATAAGACGCCTGGAACCTATTTTTGCACGCGCAAATACGTACAAGTTTTCTTTCTTTCCAAGAACAGTTTCTGAATGGAATTCCCTACCACAGACCTCTCCGTTGCTTGCTAATCATTCTTGATATTTTCACTGCTGTATTGTAACTGCATTTTAATGTGTGTCTGCATTGTATATCTTGTGGCATATATATTGTTCGGTACTTGCTTTTCTTTCCCCTGTATGTATTTCTCTCTCTTGCTTGGGGATGCCCCGGTGGCTCAGTGGTTAGGGCGCTCGACTACTGATCAGGAGTTCCCGGGTTCGAACCCGACCGCGGCGGCTGCGTTTTTATGGAGGAAAAACGCTAAGGCGCCCGTGTGCTGTGCGATGTCAGTGCACGTTAAAGATCCCCAGGTGGTCGAAATTATTCCGGAGCCCTCCACTACGGCAGCTATTCTTTTCTTCTTTCACTCCCTCCTTCATCCCTTCCCTTACGACGCGGTTCAGGTGTCCAAAGATATATGAGAGATACTGCGCCATTTCCTTTTCCGAAAAACCAATTATTATTATTATTACTCTCCTGCTTGGACATACAGCATGTCCGCAGTATTCAATAAATAAGTAAATAATGGGACATGCAGACATTTAATTCAGTTTTATATTCTTAGTAAAAACGGAACGTTTACATTCTTGTTTGCATATTGTTGTTTGTTCGGGAGCCAAAGAAATATTTGCTGCTGAGAAAACAGGATTTAAGGATGGAACCTTTTTTTCCGTGGCTCGACTGAAATTCGTGAGGTCAGTTAAGAACAGGGGACCGTGATCAGCTCTGGAGGTGAGTGGCAGTGTGGCCTCACCTCAGAGATATCCGCAGCTTCAGGCACTTACTTGTCAGTACTTTCTTTTGCTTGTTGTGGCCGCGATGCCTGTATATCATTTTTTGGCTTTTGATGACTTATGAAAGATTCGTTTTCATTGAGTGCGCCTTCTTAGTCATTAGAACGAAGCAATCAATCGATGCAGGCGAACTTCATTCTCTCCCCCCTGTTTATAATGCGGACATGCACATGTCACCTTTCCACCTTACCTTCAGTGCATTCTAATTTTTCTCGAAGTGTTTTTGAGAAGTGTGGCCACGGGGTTCGGCTGCTCAGCACGAGGTCTGGGGATCGATTCCTCGACGGGGCGGCCGCATTTCCATTGAAGCGAAATACAAAAATCGCCGTCCCATGTAATTTGTGATGTCAGGGCACGTTAAAAGGCCGCCGCGGTGGCTCAGTGGTCATGGCATTCGGCTGCTGGCCTGAAAGACGCGGGCTCGATCCCGGTCGCGGCGGTCGAATTTCGATGGAGGCGAAATTCAAGAGGCCCGTGTACGGTGCGTTGTCAGTGCGCCCAAAAAACCTCAGGTGGTCGAAATTTCCGGAGCCCTTCACAACGGTGACTCTCATAGCCTGAGCCGCTTTGGGACGTTAAAACCGTATAAAAGAAAAGCAAAACAAGCTCGTTAAAAATCCCTGAAATAACCTGGAGCTTTCCACTATTGCGTCTCTTTTCTCTATTTTTCTTGCTTAGACTCGATTCCTCAATCACCGCCTTCCTTAACGTTGCAGTTGAGGTGTCCTCTTTGAGGGAAGCAGTTTCGCCGCTTTTAAAATCGCGATGGTTTGGATTTGTATGTTTGCCCTACGCGCAGAGCTCTGAGAGGGAGTGGTAAGGAACCTGCGCTGGAGTTATCCATATATGAATGCAATTCGTATATGAACCTTAGCTTCGTAACACAGGGCCTCTTCTATTTACCGGGCTCAGACAGCCCGCCGGCTGCCAACAAGTTCGCCCCTGACAGGAAAGCGTATCGCGTTCACAGTCTGGCGGCCAACGGAACCAGCCAGGCGGCATTAACGGCGACGGATCCCAGAGGGTAGATGTTCTCCGTTTAGCTTCGCGTTCTGCTGCGTCTCGTTACTGCGAACGTGTACGGCAGCAGCAGACTGCTTGGGATCGAGAACAATTAACGACCTGAAGTTGTTGAGGTCTGCCGCAGACTACAGAACAGCAGGTGATCATTCTCGCACCGTTATAACATCGGCGACGACAACACGAGCGCGCGCCTTCAGTGCACCGTGTGCTGTGCAAGCTTCGAGAAATCCTCAAAAGCATGTGCCGAGCTATCGCAATCTTCTATCGAGCTATCGTATCTTTAATGCTACAGCTTTACCGCGGAGGACTGTCACGTACCGCGTGGGCTTACGTGTTGATCCGCCCTGGGGAATTTGTCTTTACTTATTCGAACGCGAGCTGATGCGTGCGTAGGGTACTTCTCAGATATTTGAAGCATTTGTGGCAGAAGCCCCGAGCATCAAGCTGTATGGCAGTCGGTGTCGACCGGCTCGGCATTCGCCTCAAGAGCCGTGCGCAACAGCTGTGTGGCCACATATGTCCAGCACAGATGTCTCGAGCAGTGTGTTCGTGAGGGCTTTCAATAAAGGACAGGTTTCAATCAATCAAGCATTTCTCAGAGAACATCCGCCTCTCCACTGCGCAGAAAGCAATGACGACCTGGGTCTCGTAAAGCGCTCAGTCACGCCTTGCCAAGCGCGTTCTACACATGCATGTATGCTCGCGTCTGAGCGCGTACTCGGAGCTGGAATCTGCGGCCACTTTCGTGAAAGGCCTCAAACGCCATCGCAGTATCAGCTCAGCCGGGCGAACGAAATTAATGAATCAGGTATGTAGCGAGCATTTGTGCTCTCCAGGTCGTGAGAAGGTCGAACTGTAGACGTAGACACTCACGTACGCAAAACTTACAAATAACCAACGATAACTACCGGAAAATGCGTTATTGTAGGCGACACAGACGATATGCACCGTGGTCTATTCGAAACAAGCGCCTGCATCTAGCTAGTGATCCAACAAATTATCGCATGAAGAACTGCGTTCCTTCTAGTCCACATTAAAATGGCAGCGCGCGCTTCCCGCTACCATACCACCTCTGCGTCGTCTGTTAGTTACCCGAGCGCTGCCAGGATGCCTAGCCAGAGAAAAACGAACGCGTTCTGGGCAGCCATTGGAAGTGCGCGGAGTATCCCGAGAAAATAGAGCACCTATCACCGCACTCTGGAAACCCGCGGTCATCCAGAGGTGGATGATCGAAAAATTGATTTTTAGAATTGGTCTTGAGGGAAGGAAATTCCGCAGTAACTGTCTCGCATATCTCGGTGCACACCCGAACCGCGCCGTAAGGGAAGGGATAAAGGAGGAAGCGAAAAAAGAAATATTACCGAAGAGGGCACAAAGTGCAATAATAATAATAATAATAATAATAGGTTTTTTGGGGAAAGGAAATGGCGCAGTATCTGTCTCATATATCGTTGGACACCTGAACCGCGCCGTAAGGGAAGGAATAAAGGAGGGAGTGAAAGAAGAAAGGTATAGGTGCCGTAGTGGAGGGCTCCGGAGTAATTTCGACCACCTGGGGATCTTTAACGTGCACAAAGTGCAAGAAACAAGCACATTTAGCGGCTTCGTGACGTCACTGCACGTGCATATATGCCGAAAGTTTATGCAGCCGTAAGCGCTATGTCGCGCAGGGAACACAAAAACAAGGAACGCTCTCACCTAGGCGCGCGTCTCACGTACTTGGAAATCTGCTGCCGCCCTTGAGGCGACCCATTTGTGGCCTGGAACTAATCACTCCACCGTTACTGTTGTGTACTGCGTCTAATCGGCGTACATTTTTTTACATGTCTCCAAGTGCGTGCTTGTCCGCCCCTGTAAGACAAGCTGTAACATATACGTGTACAAGTATACGTGCATGCGCACACAGAACACGTCGACACTCTCTCTTAGACACACTCACACTAATTCACGCGCTCTCCCTCACGTACCCTCAATCTCAATTTCCTCGTTTTGCCAGCAGAAAAATTATGACGACATCGAAACAGTTCCGTTTGCGGGTCAGTGATTCGTTCCGCTGTCGAACAAGTGACACCCGTCTCAAGCGGTAAAGGCCAATTGTAGCCTTTTTCGGGATTTTAAGTTGCAGGTTCCTTTCCGCAGCCGTCCACACTGGTGATCCGAGAATCAGGCCCAGGGATGTTTGTACCCATTTGAAGAAAGCAGTGGGAAGCCGGGAGGCAATGGAAGCCGCAATTACCACTTCCCGCAGCCCAGGCGAGTGCTGGAACTTAAAGCCACTGTCGAAAACCCTTTTCCTAGACCTTTCAGCCCAGAAAAGCCGAGCACTCGGCCGGGAGAAATCTAGTACCCACGAGATACCTACAGGACTGAACTATTGCTGCTGAAAAGTAAAAGAGAAAGAAAGAAACCCAGACACAAATATTTTCACTACAAATTGAACGTTTATCGAATAATACAATGTATACCTACAACCATTAACACAATTATGCGAAACACCGAAGGACAACAGTAAAGAACAGCAGAAAAATACATATACTACAGTGCAATCGAATTTAAGCACCTAAATTGTTAAGCCTAGCCAATGTCTTCCGGACGACGGGTGGGGCACTAACAGTGCATAGACATCGTCTCCAGTAAATCGCGAAATGTCGTTTTACAGGGCGCGTGTTGTGCTCGACGTCCTTGATGACCGAGTGTCGGGCAGCCTCCGCAGCATACACGATCACCGACATGAGCGACGCTAGAAACATTGTAGGCCGCGATCTTGCACCACCGTCTTCGGTCGCTATGCCCAGCCGCCTAGACTGGGTCACGCAACGGCGGTTGCACGGCGGCTAGGCGCAAGGCAACAACGGAGAACACCATGCAATTCTCGGCCATACAGGCGCGAGCAGCAGCTACGCCAGAACCGTCGTTGCGGTGCCTGGTGGTGTCCTACCCTTGTGCCGTCGCAGACGAGCGCAGCAGTATTCAGGATGGAGTCGTGGTGGCTACACTTGCCAGCGCATTCGGCTGTCTGGATGGCCAGCTGGCACGTCGGAATTGGAATCACGGCTACGAGCACCTGTTCCGGGTGGCAGGAAAATTGAGGTGAGGCACCGTTGATGAGCGGCGTGAATGCGACCGTCGTGATGGACCCAGCCTGGGCACGAGCCATGGCGTTCCTGTTGGCCATGGGAGCCTTGACAGCGTACGCCTGGACGGGCGTCTTGGCTTGCATGGAGCGCCGCAGACTTCGTAGAAGTAGGACGCACGTACGAGCCTTTCTCCTGAATGCTTCCGAAAAGCTCCGCGAAACCGTGAACCGCAACAGCACCGTGCTTGTGGAACTTGTTCCTCGTAGAACAAAGCTGTGGCGGCACTCACAATGAGCGTCCACGTCAACTGCTAATGATGTCGATGTTACTGCGGAGAGTGCAGGAACAATTTGGAATGCGCTTCGGGCGCCCCCAACGAATGGTGTCCATAGAGTATCTTTGAGAGGTGGCGGCGCTACACTTCACCCAGCAATGACTGGCTAGGTGTTAGAAATATCTTGAATATTTGACACATGTATATTTTTTTATTGCCCATTTTTTGAAATGCATTGCCACACTGGAATATTTACTTGTAAATTAGCCTAATGTTTCAAAGTTGCCTTTTTATTCGTTGATTATGCACTGGGTTACCTCATTTTAATGATTCAATTAATTAATTATTCTTAGATCTGAAGTGTTTGCAGTCCCTTGGAAAAGTATGTTTTTTACTTCAGCAAAGCGTTATTGCAAACGGAGAATCTCTTAGCAATGAAGAAGAGCTGCACAATCAGCTTCGGGTCGACATCTGGTGGCTTGTTATTTTTTTTAATGAAAATTGGTTTTGGAGATGGGAAATGGAAATAAAGGAGGGTGTGAAAGAAGAAAGGAGGAGGTGCCTCAGTGAAGGGCTCCGCAATAATTTCGACCACCTGGGGATCTTTAACCTGCACTAACAACGCACAGCACACGGGCGCCTTTAGCGTTTTGCCTCCATAAAAACGCAGCCGCTTTGAACCCGACCACGGCGGGTGCGTTTTCATGGACCCAAAGCGCTAAAGGCGCCTGTGTGCTGTGCGATGTCAGTGCACGTTAAAGATCCCCAGGTGGTCGAAATTACTCCGGATCCCTCCCATGCGGCACCTGTTTCTTTCTTTCTTCTTTCACTCTCTCCTTAATCCCTTCCCTTACGGCGCGGTTCAAGTGTGCAACGATATATGAGGCAGATATTGCGCCATATCCTTTCCCCCAAAAGCAATTATTATTATGTAAAGGAAATGGCGCAGTAGCTGTCTCACGTATCAGCTGACGCGTGAACCGCGCCATAAGGGAAGAGATAAAGGAGGGATTGAAAGAAAAAAGGAAGGAAGAGGTGCCGTTGTGGAGGGCTGTGGAATAATTTCGATCATCTGGGGACTTTAAAGTACAGAAGGGTAGAGATACTTGGGCTTGTTGGTTAATTTCAAGGGTAGAATTCATAGCGCAAAAAAAGACAGGGACGCAGAAAGACGACACCACAGAGCGCTACGGAATTATTACTGCGCGAATGTTTTATGTGTAACGACTATAACACGTAAGTGTGGATATATCTGCAAAGCTCTAAGTAAATTATTATATAAAAATATATTGTATTAATTATACGATGTACGCACTGCCGGAATGCCTTATCCTCTTCGAATTTCAGGAGTGCAACGATATATGAGGCAGATATTGCGCCATTTCCTTTCCCCCAAAAGCAATTTTTATTATTTAAAGGAAATGGCGCAGTATCTGTCTCACGTATCAGCTGACGCGTGGACCGCGCCATAAGGGAAGAGATAAAGGAGGGATTGAAAGAAAAAAGGAAGGAAGAGGTGCCGTTGTGGAGGGCTCTGGAATAATTTCGACCATCTGGGGATCTTTAATGTACAGAAGGGTAGAGATACTTGGGCTTGTTGGTTAATTTCAAGGCTAGAATTCATAGCGCAAAAAAGACAGGGACGCAGAAAGACGACACCACAGAGCGCTACACATAGCGCTCTGTGGTGTCGTCTTTCTGCGTCCCTGTCTTTTTTTGCGCTATGAACGTACCGCGTGGGCTTACGTGTTGATCCGCGCTGGGGAATGTGTCTTTACTTGTTCGAACGCGAGCTGATGCGTGCGTAAAGTACTTCTCAGATATTTGAAGCATTTGTGGCAGAAGCCCCGAGCATCAAGCTGTATGGCAGTCGGTGTCGACCGGCTCGGCATTCGCCTCAAGAGCCGTGCGCAACAGCTGTGTGGCCGCATATGTGCCAGCACAGATGTCTCGAGCAGTGTGTTCGTGAGGGCTTTTAATAAAGGACAGGTTTCAATCAATCAAGCATTTCTCAAAGAACATCCGCCTTTCCAGTGCGCAGAAAGCAATGAAGACCTGGGTCTCGTAACGCGCTCAATCACTCCTTGCCAAGCGCGTTCAACACATGCATGTATGCTCGCGTCTGAGCGCGTACTCGGAGCTGGAATCTGCGGCCACTTTCGTGAAACGCCTCGAACGCCATCGCAGTATCAGCTCAGCCGGGCGAACGAAATTAATGAATCAGGTATGTAGCGAGCATTTGTGCTTGCCAGGTCGTGAGAAGGTCGAACTGTAGACACGTATGCAAAACTTACAAATAACCAACGATAACTACCGGAAAATGCGTTATTGTAGGCGACACAGACGATATGCACCGTGGTCTATTCGAAACAAGCGCCTGCATCTAGCTAGTGATCCAACAAAATATCGCTTGAAGAACCGCGTTCCTTCTAGTCCACATTAAAATGGCAGCGCGCGCTTCCCGCTACCATACCACCTCTGCGTCGTCTGTTAGTTACCCGAGCGCTGCCAGGATGTCTAGCCAGAGAAAAACGAACGCGTTCTGGGCAGCCACTGGAAGTGCGCGGAGTATCCCGAGAAAATAGAGCACCTATCACCGCACTCTGGAAACCCGCGGTCATCCAGACGTGGATGATCGAAAAATTGGTTTTTAGAATTGGTCTTGAGGGAAGGAAATTCCGCAGTAACTCTCTCACATATATCGGTGCACACCCGAACCGCGCCGTAAGGGAAGGGATAAAGGAGGAAGCGAAAAAAGAAATATAACCGAAGAGGGCACAAAGTGCAAGGAACAAGCACATTTAGCGGCTTCGTGACGTCACTGCACGTGCATATATGCCGAAAGTTTATGCAGCCGTAAGCGCTATGTCGTGCAGGGAACACAAAAACAAGGAACGCTCTCACCTAGGTGCGCGTCTCACGTACTTGGAAATCTGCTGCCGCTCTTGACGCGACCCATTTGTGGCATGGAACTAATCACTCTACCGTTACTGTTAAGTACTGCGTCTAATCGGCGTACATTTTTTTACATGTCTCCAAGTGCGTGCTTGTCCGCCCCTGTAAGACAAGCTGTAATATATATGTGTACAAGCATACGTGCACGCGCACACAGAACACGTCGACACTCTCTCTTAGACACACTCACACTAATTCAAGCGCTCTCCCTCACGTACCCTCAATCTCACTTTCCTCGTTTTTCCAGCAGAAAAATTATGACATCGAAACAGTTCCGTTGGCGGGTCAGTGATTCGTTCCGCTGTCGAACAAGTGACACCCGTCTCAAGCGGTAAAGGCCAATTGTAGCCCTTTTCGGGATTTTAAGGTGCAGATTCCTTTCCGCAGCCGTCCACACTGGTGAGCCGAGAACCAGGCCCAGGGATAAGTTTGTACCCATTTGAAGAAAGCAGTGGGAAGCCGGCAGGCAATGGAAGCCGCAATTACCACTTCCCGCAGCCCAGGCGAGTGCTGGAACTTAAAGCCACTGTCGAAAACCCTTTTCGTAGACCTTTCAGCCCAGAAAAGCCGAGCACTCGGCCGGGAGAAATCTAGTACCCACGAGATACCCGGTGGGCACACTACCCGGCCAACGACGTTCGAATCCAGCACTTCTCGAATGAATGCGACGCAGGTGCTCTACCACAAGGTCACTACAGGACTGAACTATTGCTGCTGAAAAGTAAAAGAGAAAGAAAGAAACCCAGACACAAATATTTTCACTACAAATTGAACGTTTATCGAATAATACAATGTATACCTACAACCATTAACACAATTATGCGAAACACCGAAGGACAACAGTAAAGAACAGCAGAAAAATACATATACTACAGTGCAATCGAATTTAAGCACCGAAATTGTTAAGCCTTGCCAATGTCTTCCGGACGACGGGTGGGGCACTAACAGTGCACAGACATCGTCTCCAGTAAATCGCGAAATGTCGTTTTACAGGGCGCGTGTTGTGCTCGACGTCCTTGATGACCGAGTGTCGAGCAGCCTCCGCAGCATCCACGATCACCGACATGAGCGACGCTAGAAACATTGTAGGCCGCGATCTTGCACCACCGTCTTCGGTCGCTATGCCCAGCCGCCTAGACTGGGTCACGCAACGGCGGTTGCACGGCGGCTAGGCGCAAGGCAACAACGGAGAACACCATGCAATTCTCGGCCATACAGGCGCGAGCAGCAGCTACGCCAGAACCGTCGTTGCGGTGCCTGGTGGTGTCCTACCCTTGTGCCATCGCAATCGAGCGCAGCAGTCTTCAGGACGGAGTCGCGGTGGCTACACTTGCCAGCGCATTCGGCAGTCTGGATGGCCAGCTGGCACGTCGGAATTGGAATCACGGCTACGAGCACCTGTTCCGGGTGGCAGGAAAATTGAGGTGAGGCACCGTTGATGAGCGGCGTGAATGCGACCGTCGTGATGGACCCAGCCTGGGCACGAGCCATGGCGTTCCTGATGGCCATGGGAGCCTTGACAGCGTACGCCTGGACGGGCGTCTTGGCTTGCATGGAGCGCCGCAGACTTCGTAGAAGCAGGACGCACGTACGGGCCTTTCTCCTGAATGCTTCCGAAAAGCTCCGCGAAACCGTGAACCGCAACAGCACCGTGCTCGTGGAACTTGTTCCTCGTAGAACAAAGCTGTGGCGGCACTCACAATGAGTGTCCACGTCAACTGCTAATGATGTCGATGTTACGGCGGAGAGTGCAGGAACAATTTGGAATGCGCTTCTGGCGCCCCCAACGAATGGTGTCCATAGAGTATCTTTGAGAGGTGGCGGCGCTACACTTCACCCAGCAATGACTGGCTAGGTGTTAGAAATATTTTGAGTATTTGACACATGTATATTTTTTTATTGCCCATTTTTTGAAATGCATTGCCATACTGGAATATTGACTTGTAAATTAGCCTAATGTTTCAAAGTTGCCTTTTTATTCGTTGATTATGCACTGGGTTAGCTCATTTTAATGATTCAATAAATTAAATATTCTGAGGTCTGAAGTGTTTGCAGTCCATTGGAAAAGTATGTTTTTTACTTCAGCAAAGCGTTATCGCAAACGGAGAATCTCTTAGCAGTGAAGAAGAGCTGCACAATCAGCTTCGGGTCGACATCTGGTGGCTTGTTATTTTTTTTTTAATGAAAATTGGTTTTGGGGATAGGAAATGGAAATAAAGGAGGGTGTGAAAGAAGAAAGGAGGAGGTGCCTCAGTGAAGGGGTCCGGAATAATTTCGACCACCTGGGGATCTTTAACCTGCACTAACATCGCACAGCACACTGGCGCCTTTAGCGTTTTGCCTCCATAAAAACGCAGCCGCTTCGAACCCGACCGCGGAGGCTGCGTTTTCATGGACGCAAAGCGCTAAAGGCGCCTGTGTGCTGTACGATGTCAGTGCACGTTAAAGATCCCCAGGTGGTCGAAATTACTCCGGATCCCTCCCATACTGCACCCGTTTCTTTCTTTCTTCTTTCACTCTCTCCTTAATCCCTTCCCTTACGGCGCGGTTCAGGTGTGCAACGATATATGAGGCAGATATTAATAATAATAATTGGTTTTGGGGGAAAGGAAATGGCGCAGTATCTGTCTCATCGTTGGACACCTTAACCGCGCCGTAAGGGAAGGGATAAAGGAGGGAGTGAAAGAAGAAAGGAAGAAGAGGTGCCGTAGTGGAGGGCTCCGGAATAATTTCGACCACCTGGGCATCTTTAACGTGCACTGACAACGCACAGCACACTGGCGCCTTAGCGTTTTTCTTCCATAAAAACGCTGCCGCCGCGGTCGGGTTCGAACCCGGGAACTCCGGATCAGTAGTCGAGCGCCCTACCCACTGAGCCACCTCGGCGGGGCAGGCAGATATTGCGCCTTTTCCTTTCCCCCAAAAGCAATTAATATTATTTAAAGAAAATGGCGCAGTATCTGACTCACGTATCAGCTGACGCTGAACCGCGCCATAAGGGAAGAGATAAAGGAGGGATTGAAAGAAAAAAGGAAGGAAGAGGTGCCGTTGTGGAGGGCTCCGGAATAAATTCGACCATCTGGGGATCTTTAACATACAGAAGGGTAGAGATTCTTGGGCTTGCTGGTTAATTTCAAGGGTAGAATTCATAGTGCAAAAAAGACAGGGACGCAGAAAGACGACACCACAGAGCGCTACACATAGCGCTCTGTGGTGTCGTCTTTCTGTGTCCCTGTCTTTTTTGCGCTATGAATTCTACCCTTGATCTTTAACGTGCACTGACATCGCACAGCACACGGGCGCTTAGCGTTTCGCCTGCATCGAAACGCAGCCGCCGCGGTCGGGCTCGAACCCAGAAACTCCGGATGAGTAGCCGAGCTCTAACCACTCAGCCACCACTAAGATATGTTTCTTTTCCTTAAATTGTCCGGGCAAGGTGTCGCGCCGAACGGACAATGGCGTTCCGTGGATTTCTATTGTGTGGCAAATACATAAGCAAGAAGATTAAGCATAGCAGTCCATGCTAAAAACTTAATTGAAATGCTTAATTTTTTTTTTATTTTTAGACTGTTTCTAGTACGACTAAAACATACGATGCTTTATTTGACATGATGCGACGATCAGCTCCCACGCTCTCGGTCTATGCGCATTTAATGTGTGTCCATTTTCAAGCAGTGCATATTTCCTCCTCGCACTCAGCTGCACATAATGGCAAAATTGGTTGGTTTTTTGGGGGGAAATGAAATGGCGCAGTATCTGTCTCATATATCGTTGGACACCTGAACCGCGCCGTAAGGGAAGGGATAAAGGAGGGAGTGAAAGAAGAAAGGAAGAAGAGGTGCCGTAGTGGAGGTGTCCGGAAGAATTTCGACCACCTGGGGATCTTCAACGTGCACTGACATCGTACAGCACACGGGCGCCTTAGCGTTTTTCCTCCATAAAAACGCAGCCGCCACGGTCGGGTTCGAACCCGGGTACTCCGGATCAGTAGTCGAGTGCGCTAACCACTGAGCCACCGCGGTGGGTTAACGGCAAAATCGGCGGGCCCTGATTTAGTGTGATGAGTAAACTTGCTCCACAAGCTCGCGTTTGTCTGTACGACAATCGTGGTTTACATATTGCGGCAGTCGATGTTGCAAGTGATAATGTAAAGGCAATTTGCCCTTGACAACCTTGGCGTTAACAGGCTGGAGGTGAGTGCAGCCAAAGGTAATCTTTCTAAATAAACAGAACAAAATAGGGAAAGGCTGAGTGGTGCATACTCACGTGAACCTATAGATTTGTGGGAAATAAAGTTGCGTCCTCTGACACTTTCTCCTTCTCCCTGGCAATGGAATTTCTTGTTTATTTCTGCGCTAAATTTGAATATTTTGAGTGCCACATGCCAAGAGAACGGCAGACAGCAGAAAACCTGCTTGTCATAAATAATTATGGCGCAATCAATAAAAGAATGCTCAAAGTTTGTTACATCTCGCATTTCTCATTTCACACTCGCAAACAAATTCCTGTACTAAGGGCTGGGCAGGAAAGGGGAAAAGGAAGGCGCTTTTGGCCACGTGTCACTGCAGCAGTTAGTACAAGTAGTTTTTTTGTCGCGACTACGCTACTCCAAATTTTTAAACGACAAAGGGGGACAAGAGCCTTTCTCTCCAAAACCGGAGAAGCTCGCGGAGGGGCGCGTTCCACGTCTGCTGAATATGCGATGACTCAAGTAAGAGCCTTCTGCGCGGGCGCGGCTCGGTGTCTAGCGCAGTAGTTCCCTCTAAGTAAGTCTTGTGTCAACAAACCGCACAGTATTCCGCCACAGCGCTTGGTTCCCAGTTCCTTGTTTCACATCCGCTTTGTGCTGCTTCATTCTTTCGTGAAGTTCTTGGTTTTGCCAATGTACTACGCCGCGCACTATTTTGCTGGACACCCAGCCGCGCCCGCGCAGACGGTTCTTATTTGAGTCATGAGTCAGACGCAGGGCTATGTTATTCGCTCCCTAGCAACTTTTCCCCCATTCTTACATCGACGGTCTATGTTCAGTGACCCGGCGGACCACTAACCGTAGTCTTCGAAAGGCAGGCTGCGACTCCCTCGCTGTCACATGTGATGAAGGAAGCGAGTAGCGTCCGAAACGCACTCTTTTTTCCAAGTTTTATTTTTGCTTTGCGTTATCTCTAACTGAAATACGAAGTAAGAGTCTCGATCACTAAATCTTTTAAAATCACTTCGCCAATCTCCCGTTGTCTGAACCACTACCGACGGGGCTGCTGGCTTCCTTAGTTTTTTTTTTTTAACACGACAGCGTTTTGGCCCCCGTGACGCAGAAAAGCCGGTGTCGTCGACGTCGGTGGCGTTGGCCGTGAGCGAAAAATCCCAGAAGCATTATTAAATAAAACCGAGTAGTATATTGGCCGAGTTGGGAATCGAACCAGGACCTCCGGAGTGCGAGTCGAGCTCGCTAACCACCCCGTCACGCCAGCTCGATGGTTTGGAATTAACACAGGCGCGCCTAGTGAATACGGTGTCGTCTTAGAAGGGTGCTTTTCCTTGACTTACGGCGCGGTTTTTGTGTCCACCGAGATATGTGAGACACCTAGGTGTCATTTCCTTTCCTTAACACTGATTTTACTTTCATTTTCCTTGCGTTACGGCGTGGTTCGGGTGAAAAAAATTGGAAATTGGTTTTTGGGGAAAGGAAATGGCGCAGTATCTGTCTCACAAATCGGCGGACACCCGAACCGTGCCGCAAAAGCCGATTCACACGACGGACCGTTCGTCCGCGGACCGCGCATCACGTGTTCGTGCGCCCCCAAATTGAGACGCACGCTGCCGGCCCGCGGACTGGACAACCAAGGAAGTTCAAGTGCCTCTTCCCTCGAGGGAATTATCGGCGGCCCGCGAAGATGCGCGCGCTAGCTCTGGCAACCACCGCTTTTGCTAATATTTCGGCTGCCGCATTTCGCTGAGTGACGTTGAGCTGGCGCGCTGTTTTGACAAGCTGCACTGCGCTCGCTACCATGACAAAGCGATCGACGGGGCTAGCAAGACGGCCCATCCCTTATAAAAATGGCTATCAACTTTCTTTTGAATTTGTATTAACTTTCTACGTACTCTAGTAACCGTGTAGTTACTTTTACATTCTCTCAACAGTTGTTGATAGAAAGTTGGTAGAAGGTTACTTCTTTGTATATACTTCTGTCAGTAGAAAGTTACTAGAAAATAGTTTAACATTCTATGGGTCTTTGTGAAAAGGAAAGGTAGTGGAACGTTACTTCCCTGTATAATTTCCGGTCAATAGAATGTTGCTATAAAATACTGGTGCAGTCCTACACATCGAGAGAAATGAGTGAGAAACTGCATGGGGTTCGAGGTGATTCAAACTCTTGTTTGCATAACCGTGACATCTCACTTGAGTGCCCAGTGAAGTATGTTGCAGCTAGTTAACAATTTTCCTATATAGAAAATCATCCAGCGTTTTTCGCAGCAAATTCATTGGGAATCAAGTCAGGGTATAGAAACGTGTTTTCAAAACTGAAGGTATTCTATTTTAATAAATTTTTCTTATTGCTTTCTATGCACTGTTGTGAGAAAAATATACTAAAAACCGAAAAAACACGTTTGGTCATGCGAATAAAAGCCTAAAATAATCATGTACTATAGCCGACCACTTCAAAGCTAATAAAGCAACATTGAACACGAAATAAAGATTAGCAATTACATTCTGTTAGCATATTCTGTTAGCATTTTTTGATAAGAAGTTGGTACAATTTGTTTAGTGTTTTCTATGCACTGTTGTCAGTAGAAATGTGCTAGAAACCGAAAATTTTTATCATGCGAACAAATGTCTAATGGTGAATTCCAATCGCAAGCCCGGAGCGGTCTGCACGCTCTGTGACAGAGCGCCTGAATCCGGCGGAGAGCGCGAGACCTGAAATTGCGATTGGAGTACACTTGCTCTGGCCAGAGCATGTAGGTGGCGCTCGCGAACTGCTGGAGGAAGTACCCGGCATTCCTTGCGCTTGCCCGCGCTTTTCACGCGCGTCGTCGTCTGCTTTTCGGCCGTTGCTGCAAGAGGTGAAGACTACACCCGCTGCCTTTCGAGATGGAGGTGACGCCTGAACTTTATGCTGTGCTGTCAGCCATTGTTGCACAGCCGAGCGCGGATACGCACGATAAGAGTCCTTTGACACTTTTATTGTAGAAAACATTCGCGGTTCACCATTTTCATTCTTCCTGAGCAGAGCTGTAACTGCACGACTTTGAGTTTATGATAAGATCGATGCACGTTGCGTGTTTTCGCGAGTAGTTTGCACGTAGTCATTCAGTACACCACATAATTTGTATCAGGAAGTCGTACTACGGTTTCATTAAAATTGCTTTATACATTTTAGCTCACGCAAGCAGCTGTAGTGAGGGCGACAAAAGAGAAGGGCTTCCCAATCAAGGTAATTTTGGCGCGCATTTTTAATCAGTAAAACAATATACGCAGTTAAGTTTGCAACTACTCTCTTGCTTTGCACGCGCAATATACGTGTATTGAATATTTTACAGAAGCGGCGGGGGAAGGGAAAGAAACAGTAATCGCGGTGAGTATGCACACATTATTTCGCACGAAAAGAAAAGAGTACAAAGCGTTTTCCAATTACCCTTGGGACCCGTCCTTGGAAGCCGATCCGGCTCTTTTAGGAAAGGTTTCGAAATATGTACATCCTGGTGCAGCTTTTCCTTTATTTCGTTCCTTGTTATTGTCCAGCTTGCATTGTTTTCTATGTTCTTGCGGTTGAGCCGCGCTCTTTCCGTGCAGTGTTCGTACAAAGGTGATTCGTTCGTTTCGGGTAAATGAAAATATACGCACAGACTTTATCAACTAATTTAATCAGTGTATATTAGACCTAACAAAACTGTACAGATTGAACTGTAAAAAAAAAAACTGGGAGGTGCAATATCCTGGCCCGAAGCGACACATAGGCTATGACGGACGCGTAGTGCAGGGCTTGGAATTCTCTCTGTTTCCGCTTCTGCTTGTTTCAACGCCTCGTACATTTCGCAGTTTTTCACGCTTGCATTTCTTATTTTCTGTCCATCTCAAGGTTGCGAGTGGACAAGCGGCGAAACAAGATTAATGTTAAATTATTACGAGCAATATTTACCTCAGATCGGACCTATGAAAAATTCAAAAAGAAAAAAGATGTTTCCTGCCATCGGAAAAAGATTTCAGAAACATTAGGCATAATTCGGACGGGAGAACAGTGCTGCACCCAGTACAAAATCATTCTAAAAAGAAAAAGTGCGACCAGCCAGCACAACTGAAAATCCGGAAACTCTCCCTGCGACCTTCCTTTCGAGGATGAGCTCGCGAAAATTAGATGGCTTGATGATAGCTTAGACCCTGAGGAAATTAGAGACAGCAGCGGAATTATCTACAAAAAAATTTAAACGAAACGACACT